>NC_140394.1:14235000-14451206 GCF_056956725.1 Heliconius melpomene rosina | reverse complement strand
TCTTCCACCGCTGTGGAATTATGGCTTGAGCCAGACAGGCAGAGAATAGTCCTCTCACTCTGGGCCCGATGATGTTAAGGGCCAGAGTTAACGCCCTCCCGGGAACGCCATCAAGGCCGGGTGCGGTGCTCTTGCCGCGAGATCGGCGAACTGCTTCCTCCAGCTCCTCCTCCTCCACCTGTGGTGCGACGCTGTCCTCCTCCTCTTGCGGTGCAGGGCGGGCCATAGTTGGTGGTGTAAAATTGGCCCGCTGCGGGAATAGTGACGACAGAACCCCTCGGAGAATGTCCGGTCGGAGTGTCTGCGTCAGTGGCGGAGCCCAAGCCCGTAGCTTGCCAAGTACCATACGGTAAGGCGTTCCAAACGGGTCTTGGTCTATTCCCGCGAGCATCTGGTCGTGTGACTCGCCTTTCACACGACCGATCTCCTCCTGCAACCGCGTTCTCGCCTCGACATACAATTGGTACAGTCGGTCTTCCTCCTCCTGCACCTTCTGTACGCGCCTGCGATAGTGGCTGTACTGGCGTCTCGCCGCAACGCAGATGGTACGCAGTTGCGCGATCTCCCACGACCACCAGTACACCTGCCGCCGATGAGGGCGGCGCCCGGAACGGGGCATTGACGCGTCACAAATACGCGTCAGCGCCCCCTGCGCCCAGGATGCGGCGTCTTCTGCAGACGCCAAGCTCTGGGGCAGCCAGGATTCCACTATCGCGGCCTCCTCCAACAATTGCCTGTCGAGGCGACCCAGTTGCCACCGCGGTCCGCACTCTCGCGAGTTTGGACTGGGGGTTGGTTGCACCGCTGAATGTGTGGAGATCTCGTAAGTGATGTAAAGGTGATCCGAGAGAGTCTCCACATCATCCAGCACTCGCCAACCCCGAACACGACGCGCTAGGGCCGGGCTCGCGAACGAAACGTCCACGACGGATCCGCCCAGCCTTCGCACACACGTGTTTGTCGTCCCCCGGTTGAGCACCGACAAACCGGTGGCAATCACCCACTCGGACAGCGTCACACCACGCACATCCGTCGTTGCGGAGCCCCACACGCTGGACTTCGCGTTGAGATCGCCGGCCACCAACACCTCCGCCGGACGAAATCGTTCTACCATTTCCCCCAATCGAATGAGAAACTCTTCAAACTCCGCAAGAGTTCGATTGGGGGAAAAGTAGACCCCTACGACAACGAGGTTGCCGACAAGTGCGGCGACGTATCCCGCACCCCTCTCTACTCGTGAGAAAGGCGGGGAGCCCGCGGCGACCTGGTTGATCACAGCCACCACCCCGGTGTTGTCGGCTACCCAGTTGTCTCTGTCGGGAACGCTGTAGGGCTCCGAAACAACCGCCACTTGTATCGACCACTGCGCCAAGCTTTGGACCAATAAGTCTTGGGCTCTGGCACAGTGGTTGATGTTCGCCTGCAGAACACGTTCAGCCATTATTAATCGACCATAGGCTCCTCCTCCGCGGCCCTAGATTGGGCGTCAGGTTGGGCTTGACTTGTGGGTCTCGCCGCCTCTCCTCTCGCGCCTTTTCTACGCTTATGCTGTACACAGACTTTTGCGCAGGTTGCACTGCCAGCTAAATGGCCCGCAGGTCTCTGTGCATCCTCGCACGCCGGGCAGTGTGGAGCATCCGAGCACGTGGCTTGTTTATGCCCGGTACGTCCACATCTGAAGCAGTTAGAGCTCCGATCTACACCGCTACACTTTGCTGCTACATGTCCTGTTTCGAGGCATCGGTAGCACCTCAGGACTCGCTGTTGCAGCAGTGTCACCTTCGCCGACACAAATCCAACCAAAAGTCGCCCTGCACTGACCTTCTTGGCAGCTACCACCGGACAGCGGACCCAGGCAGTGCCAAGGCCAGCACGATCACGCCGCACTTCCCCCACCTTGATGGCGTCGACATTACAGCCACCGACTCTGCTGACAGCTGCCGCTACCTCATCTGATGTCACAGAATCATCAAGCCCACTCACACGCAGCTCCGCGCATTTTGTGGGTCTTGTGACCTGGACCTCGCTCTCGTTCAGCACGTTTCGCAGTCTTTGGGCAAGAGCATCGGCCCTCTCACCCGAGTTCACCCCCGGAAGCTCCAGTAACCTCGCACCAGTCGAGGCCACCCTAAACCTCATGTCATTTATGCCCAGCTCACCGAGGTCTATTTTGTCTTTGAGCTGGGTGAGCACTTGGCTGTAAGTGACGTTGCTCTCCGCTGCACCCGGTTGGAGCTTTAGCGCCACAACAGCCGACCGTGGCTGTCTAAGCCTTGGCACTTTAGATGCCTTTGACGGCTTATCACTCTTCGTTCCCTTGGTCTGCTGAGCAACAGCAACCTTCTTCTTACTGCCCTTTCTGGCAACCACGTTCCATCCCTCCGTCATGTCAGCCGGCGCAGCTGGTAAGGGGCGTGGCTGTGGAACCTGTAGGGTCTTTTTGCCCTTCCCCTTTCCCTTGCCCTTACTTTTGCCACTCTCTGGCATAGGGCCTCTTTTGGGAGCAGGGTTCGCGGGAGCCATGAGCGTGGTTGTCGTCATGGCCTCTGCCCTCGCCGATGTTGTGGCAACCGCTTTATTAGCACCCTTTGATGCAGCCAACGGAGGGCGCATGCTCTTCGCCGGAAGAAGTCTGCTCTCGAGACCCTCCATCCTGGCGCTGACCATGGTTCCGACTTCCATCATAATCGAGCGCATTAGCTCGTCGGAACGCCCAGGCACAACCTTCTCAGGTACCACTTCTTGGCTCCTCTGCTTCTGAAGGTCAGCCCGTAAAAGACCGACCTCATTCCGCAACTCCGACATTTCGTAGCGCAGCTTTTTATTGTGGGCGCGCAACTGTGCCACCTCCTCCGTCGCCGTACGCTGTGCCAGCTCATCCACCGCCATTCCTATGGATTTTGCCGCCTCCTTAAGGGCCCTGGTGAAGGTACCCTTTAAGTTGCCGGATTTAGTGGCAACCTTCCTTATAATCTCTAGGCTATCAGCCACCTTGTGATGAAGGTCGGATGCAAGTCTGGTTTCGTCCTGTTCTTTGTTGGACTCCAGAGACATGCCTGATAGTCTAGAGTTAGACCGTAGAGTCGAAGTACTGTCTTCCACTTCGCTTTCAGTCCTACGTATCAACTCCTCCTTTTTAGCCGCCTTAAGGGCTTTTTCGGCCTCTGTAATGGCCCGTCGTTTCCCTCCTTTCTTGGCCGCCACTTTCGACGCCGGTCTGTCACTCTCTCCTTCACCGGAGGACCCTGATTGGCCACTCGGTTTCCGAGGTCTCTTCCTCCTCTCCTTCAAATATTGTGTCTGCAGTTTCGACCTCTGAGAAGTCATCGACACAAAACTCTCGGTGTCAGAGTCCTTAGACTCTGACGCTCCCCACAGCCGTCCATATGACGACCCGGACCCTCGTCTCGACCTGACACTATCAACGGTCGACATTCCGTCACCAATGTCCAACCTGCTCAGAACTACCATTGGTTCCCTCGCTCCAACTCTGAACTGGCCACTACCATCTGGCCCTTCCGCAACGCCACTCGACACAGACACTCTCCGATCTTCACCCTGTGACGCCGCAAACACTCCAACAACTTGCTCTGCTCCGAGCACCACTACTCCGGCCTTCTCAGGCAAACTCATATCACCGCCCTCCTCGGGCTCAACATACTCCACTTCATCATTTTTGTTTTTATTCAAATTATCCATGTTGATCCCACGAGTATGGGGGAAAAACGGTCCATCCGAGCAGTGCCCCCTGTCCTCGGATAAGCCTATTACGCCAGGGTGTCGGCCGGTACCCTGGCGGGACCAGCAGTAGCGACTGATCTCCCCATCAGCCATGAACCCCTCGCGCTGCTTCGCCGCTTGGGTTGGGGTAATTTTTTATAGAGGTTTTCTTCCTCGCAGCCCGGCCGGTTAAGGCAAGGCCCTCGGTTCCACTCCTGATTACGAGACATGACCGCAACCAAGAGTGGAGTTCCGATATATTCGGCGCTGGCACATCACTGCACCTGCGTGGCGGTAGGGTGAGTACACACCACGCGCGCCCTCCGGTTCGTCACACTCTGTCCTCTGCATGACAGAGAACACGCGGAGAACCACGTCGGATTATTAGCCAGCTAGCAATCATTACCCAAGGACGAATCCTGTGGGCACCAATTACTAGCCGCCCAGGGTGCACCGGCACGCAACACTGTTCGTCCCCCCCGAATGACAAGCATTCGAGAAAGGGCCAACAGCGAGCGAACACACGAGGAGGTTATCCGACCAAGCACCCCAACCTAACCTAACCTTTTTTTTTTTTTTTTTTTTTTTTTTTTTTTTTTAACGTGAGGAAATCCTTTTACGGATACCGGCCCGAGTGGGGACTCGAGCGGGTTATGTGGGACTCGCGGACTTGGCAGATGTAGGCCGTCCGCATACCCACTAAAACCTCACGGTGCTCCTCCTCGACCGCCACTGGCCGCGAGACGCGGGGACTAGAATCGTCCACGACTCGCGGCGGCGGGAGCCTGCTAGGCACGTCGCGGAGTCAAGGGTGTGTGGGCACCCTCGACGGCCTGCTCGGAGTAGCGCGCGGGAGCAACCTGCGCGCGCCTACTCGGGCCAGGTTGGTAGGCGGCCAGCTTCCCCAAGCTGACCGCCCTCTGGCACATTAGGGCGGAAGGCGGCGGTCGTGTGCCGCCCTCCGGCGACCCGGTCTCTTACGGCGGATGGCGACTTCGGCAAAAGCCTCCCTCGCCCGTTCCGCCGACTCCTTCACGAGCACCACTGCCTCGCAGAAGGACGAAACCGCGTCCCACGACGTCTCGCTGCCGGCCATGGCCTTGACCACGGCCGGCAGGGAAAGGTCGTCCCCGATGACGTCGCGCAAAGCGCGACGTTGAGACGCCCAGGCTGTGCACACCTCCAACGTGTGCTGGGCCGTCTCGTCGAGGCAGTCGTCGCAATGGTGGCAGCGAGCGTCGGGCTCCCTCCCAGCGATCCGACACAGGTAACCTCCGAAGCAACCATGCCCCGTGAGCACCTGCGTCGTGCGGAAGGTTAGGACGCCGTGACGCCGCGCTAACCACTGGCGGAATACTGGACGAACCGCCTCGATCGTCAACCGGCCGGCAGATGGTGTCGCCAGCCGGGATTCCCACACTTCTAATGCGGCTTCCCGCTCCTCCTCGGCGCGTGCTGGACTGGCCGGTTCCCCGGACGCTAGGCCCCGACGTCGGCAATAGACCGACGCCAGAGACAGAGCATCCAGATCCCACGGCATGACTCCAGCCAGCACGCACGCCACCTCACCGGAGATGGTCCGGTACCCCCGTATCGCCCGGATGGCCATCACCCTCTGCGCACGTCGCAGCAGAGTGATGTTGTGCCGATCCAGGGCGTCCGCCCATACGGGAGCACCGTAGAGGGCCATCGACCTGACCACTCCGGTGTACAGCCGACGGCTAGAGGCGCTCGGCCCATCGACGTTGGGCAAAAGGCGCGCCAATGCCGCCGCTGTCTTCAACAGTTTCGGGGCCAAAGATGTAAAGTGGCCCCGGAAACTCCACCGACCGTCTAGAACAAGTCCGAGGTACTTCACACTCCTCTTGACGTCGATTCGGACGCCACCGACGACGATGTGGGCATCTGCCGGTGGGCCCTTTCGAGGAGCATGGAAGTATAACGCCTCGGACTTGTTCAGGGCAACCTCCAAGCCCAATCTTCTAATTCGGCCGACTACGTCAGCCACTCCGGCCGTTGCGAGCACTGCTGCCTCGCGATAAGTCCTCTGCTGCGCCAAGACCAGCGTGTCGTCGGCGTAGCAGAGGACTCCAACTCCTCGTAGGGTGTCGCCTCTCAACACCCAGTCGTACCCGATGTTCCACAGGAGTGGCCCGAGAACCGAGCCCTGTGGAACACCGCACGACACTTCGTATTCCTCCCATCCTCCTCCAGGAGCCGGAAAGGTCACAGACCTCCCGGACAGGTAAGCCCCGATGACGCGGCGCAGGTATGGAGGCACTCGGTGATAGATAAGTGCCTCCTCAATGCAGGGCCAGGGCAGGGAGTTGAAGGCGTTGGCGATGTCTAAAGACACCGCCAAGACTCCATCGCCCAGGGCCACCGCATCCTGCGCATGGGACTTCACCCTTAGTATGGCATCCACCGTCGAGCGCCCCCTGCGGAAGCCATACTGGAGGTCCGAGAGGTCCGGACCTGCCCGCTCCAAGTGACGCTGCAACCTCCTCGTCACAACCCGCTCGAAGAGTTTGGCGATCTCGCTCAGGAGCACAATTGGCCTGTAGGCAGAGGCCGAGTCCGCCGGACGTCCCTCCTTCTTAAGGAGGACTAGTCTGCCTGTCTTCCACCGCTGTGGAATTATGGCTTGAGCCAGACAGGCAGAGAATAGTCCTCTCACTCTGGGCCCGAGGATGTTAAGGGCCAGAGTTAACGCCCTCCCGGGAACGCCATCAAGGCCAGGTGCGGTGCTCCTGCCGCGAGATCGGCGAACTGCTTCCTCCAGCTCCTCCTCCTCCACCTGTGGTGCGACGCTGTCCTCCTCCTCTTGCGGTGCAGGGCGGGCCATTAAAGGTGGTGAAAAATTGGCCCGCTGCGGGAACAGTGACGACAGAACCCCTCGGAGAATGTCCGGTCGGAGTGTCTGCGTCAGTGGCGGAGCCCAAGCCCGTAGCTTGCCAAGTACCATACGGTAAGGCGTGCCAAACGGGTCTTGGTCTATTCCCGCGAGCATCTGGTCGTGTGATTCGCCTTTCACACGACCGATCTCCTCCTGCAACCGCGTTCTCGCCTCGACATACAATTGGTACAGTCGGTCTTCCTCCTCCTGTACCTTCTGTACCCGCCTGCGATAGTGGCTGTACTGGCGTCTCGCCGCAACGCAGATGGTACGCAGTTGCGCGATCTCCCACGACCACCAGTACACTTGCCGCCGCTGAGGGCGGCGCCCGGAACGGGGCATTGACGCGTCACAGATACGCGTCAGCGCCCCCTGCGCCCAGGATGCGGCGTCTTCTGCAGACGCCAAGCTCTGGGGCAGCCAGGACTCCACTATCGCGGCCTCCTCCAACAACTGCCTGTCGAGACGACCCAGTTGCCACCGCGGTCCGTACTCTCGCGAGTTTGGACAGGGGGCTGGTTGCACCGCTGAATGTGTGGAGATCTCGTATAAGATGTAAAGGTGATCCGAGAGAGTCTCCACATCATCCAGCACTCGCCAGCCCCGAACACGACGCGCTAGGGCCGGGCTCGCGAACGAAACGTCCACGACGGATCCGCCCAGCCTTCGCACACACGTGTTCTTGGTCCCTCGATTGAGCACAGACAAACCGGTGGCAACAACCCACTCCGACAGCGTCACACCACGCACATCCGTCGTTGCGGAGCCCCACACGCTGGACTTCGCGTTGAGATCGCCGGCCACCAATACCTCCGCCGGACGAAATCGCTCTACCATTTCCCCCAATCGTATAAGGAACTCTTCAAACTCCGCAAGAGTTCGATTGGGGGAAAAGTAGACCCCTACGACAACTAGGTCGCCGACAAGTGCAGCTACGCATCCCGCACCCCTCTCTACTCGTGAGAAAGGCGGAGAGCCCGCTGCGACCTGGGTGATAATAGTCACCACCCCGGTGTTGTCAGCTACCCAGTTATCTCTGTCGGGAACGCTGTAGGGCTCCGAAACAACCGCCACCTGGATAGACCACTGCGCCAGGCTTTGGACCAATAAGTCTTGGGCTCTGGCGCAGTGGTTGATGTTCGCCTGCAGAACTCGTTCGGCCATTATTGAACGAGCATAGGCTGCTCCTCCGCGGCCCTAGAATGGGCTTCAGGTTGGGCTTGGCTCGACGTCGCCTTCCCTCTCCCGCCTTTGCTGCGCTTCGATTGCGCACAGATTTTCGCGCATAACCTTTTTTTTTTTTTTTTTTTTTTTTATCGTGAGGAAATCCTGTTACGGATACCGGCCCGAGTGGGGACTCGAGCGGGTTATGTGGGACTCGCGGACTAGGCAGATGTAGGCCGTCCGCATACCCACTAAAACCTCACGGTGCTCCTCCTCGACCGCCACTGGCCGCGAGACGCGGGGACTATAATCGTCCACGAAACGCGGCGGCGGGAGCCTGCTAGGCACGTCGCGGAGTCAAGGGTGTGTGGGCACCCTCGACGGCCTGCTCTGAGTGGCGCGCGGGAGCAACCTGCGCGCGCCTACTCGGGCCAGGTTGGTAGGCGGCCAGCTTCCCCAAGCTGACCGCCCTCTGGCACATTAGGGCGGAAGGCGGCGGTCGTGTGCCGCCCTCCGGCGACCCGGTCTCCTACGGCGGATGGCGACTTCGGCAAAAGCCTCCCTCGCCCGTTCCGCCGACTCCTTCTCGAGCACCACTGCCTCGCAGAAGGATGAGACCGCGTCCCACGACGTCTCGCTGCCGGCCATAGCCTTGACCACGGCCGGCAGGGAAAGGTCGTCCCCTATGACGTCGCGCAAAGCGCGACGTTGAGACGCCCAGGCTGAGCACACCTCCAACGTGTGCTGGGCCGTCTCATCGAGGCAGTCGTCGCAGTGGTGGCAGCGAGCGTTGGGCTCCCTTCCGGCGATCCGACACAGGTAACCCCCGAAGCAGCCATGCCCCGTGAGCACCTGTGTCATGCGGAAGGTTAGGACGCCGTGACGCCGCGCTAACCACTGGCGGAACACTGGACGAACAGCCTCGATCGTCCTCAGGCCGGCAGATGGTGTTGCCAGCCGAGTTTCCCACATTTTAACCGCGGCTTCCCGCGCCTCCTCAGTGCGTGCTTGGCTTGCCGGTTCCCCGGACACTAGGCCTCGACGCCGGCAATAGACCGACGCCAGAGACAGAGCATCCAGATCCCACGGCATGACTCCAGCCAGCACGCACGCCACTTCACCGGAGATGGTCCGGTACCCCCGTATCGCCCGGATGGCCATCACCCTCTGCGCACGTCGCAGCAGGGTGATGTTGTGCCGGTCCAGGGCGTCCGCCCATACGGGAGCACCGTAGAGCGCCATCGATCTGACCACTCCGGTGTACAGCCGACGGCTAGAGGCGCTCGGCCCATCCACATTGGGCAAAAGGCGCGCCAGTGCCGCCGCTGTCTTCAACAGTTTCGGGGCCAAAGATGTAAAGTGGCCCCGAAAACTCCACCGACCATCCAGAACAAGTCCGAGGTACTTCATGCTCCGGGCAACGTCAATCTTGACGCCACCGACGATGATGTGGGCATCTGCCGGTGGGCCCTTTCGAGGAGCATGGAAGTAGATTGCCTCGGACTTATTGAGGGAGACTTCCAAGCCCAGCCGCTTTATGCGGCCGACTACCTCCGCAACTCCAGCAGTCGCGAGGACCGCCGCCTCTCGATAGGTCCTCTGCTGCGCCAAGACCAGCGTGTCATCGGCGTAACAGAGGACCTTTATCCCCCTCAGGGTGCCGCCCCGCAGCACCCAGTCGTACCCGATGTTCCAGAGGATCGGACCCAGCACCGATCCTTGTGGAACACCGGCCGACACAATAAACTCCCTCCAACCTCCTCCAGGAGCCGGAAAGTTCACAGACCTCCCGGACAGGTAAGCCCCGATGACGCGGCGCAGATATGGAGGCACACGATGGTATAACAGTGCCTCCTTTATGCAGGGCCATGGCAGGGAGTTGAAGGCGTTGGCGATGTCTAAAGACACCGCCAAGACTCCATCGCCTCGGGCCACCGCATCCTGCGCATAGGACTTAACCTCCAGTATGGCATCCACCGTCGATCGCCCCCTACGGAAGCCATACTGGTGGTCCGAGAGGTCCGGACCTGTCCCCTCCAAATGGTGTTGTAGCCTCCTGGCTACAACACGCTCGAAGAGCTTGGCGATCTCGCTCAAGAGCACGATGGGCCTGTAGGCGGAGGCTGAATCCGCCGGGCGACCCTCCTTCTTGATGAGGACTAACCTGCCTGTCTTCCACCGCTGTGGAATTATGGCTTGAGCCAGACAGGCAGTGAATAGTCCTCGCACTCTGGGCCCTAAGGTGTTGAGGGCCAGAGTTAGCGCCCGGCCGGGAATGCCATCCAAGCCCGGGGCGGTGCTCTTGAGCCGAGATCGGCGTACAGCTTCTTCGAGCTCCTCCTCCTCCACCGGTGGTGTGACGCTGTCCTCGTCGTCCTCCTCCTCTACCTCCTCACGCGCTGCAGGGCGGGCCATACTGGGTGGTGCAAAACTGGCCCGCTGCGGGAATAGCGACGACAGAACCCCTCGGAGGATGTCCGGTCGGAGTGTCTGCGTCAGTGGTGGTGCCCAAGCCCGTAACCTACCGAGCACCATTCGGTAAGGTGTGCCGTACGGGTCTTGGTCTATCCCCGCGATCAACCGGTCGTGCGACTCGCCTTTCACACGACCGATCTCCTCCTGCAGCAGCGTTCTCGCCTCGACATAGACGCGGTACAGTCGGTCTTCCTCCTCCTGCACCTTCTGTACCCGTCTGCGATAGTGGCTGTACTGGCGTCTCGCCGCAACGCAGGTGTTACGCAGTTGCGCGATCTCCCACGACCACCAGTACACTTGCCGCCGCTGAGGGCGGCGCCCGGAACGGGGCATTGACGCGTCACAGATACGCGTCAGCGCCCCCTGCGCCCAGGATGCGGCGTCTTCTGCAGACGCCAAGCTCTGGGGCAGCCAGGACTCCACTATCGCGGCCTCCTCCAACAACTGCCTGTCGAGACGACCCAGTTGCCACCGCGGTCCGTACTCTCGCGAGTTTGGACAGGGGGCTGGTTGCACCGCTGAATGTGTGGAGATCTCGTATAAGATGTAGAGGTGATCCGAGAGAGTCTCCACATCATCCAGCACTCGCCAGCCCCGAACACGACGTGCTAAGGCCGGGCTCGCGAACGAAACGTCCACGACGGATCCGCCCAGCCTTCGCACACACGTGTTCTTGGTCCCTCGGTTGAGCACAGACAAACCGGTGGCAACAACCCACTCCGACAGCGTCACACCACGCACGTCCGTCGTTGCGGAGCCCCACACGCTGGACTTCGCGTTGAAATCGCCCGCGACCACCACTTCCGCTGGACGAAATCGCTCTACCATTTCCCCCAATCGTATAAGGAACTCTTCAAACTCCGCAAGAGTTCGATTGGGGGAAAAGTAGACCCCTACGACAACTAGGTCGCCGACAAGTGCTGCGACGCATCCCGCACCCCTCTCTACTCGTGAGAAGGGCGGAGAGCCCGCTGCGACCTGGGTGATAATAGTCACCACCCCGGTGTTGTCGGCTACCCAGTTATCTCTGTCGGGAACGCTGTAGGGCTCCGAAACAACCGCCACCTGGATAGACCACTGCGCCAGGCTTTGGACCAATAAGTCCTGGGCCCGGGCACAGTGGTTTATGTTCGCCTGCAACACACGGAGGGCCATTATTGATCGTCCATGTGTTGCACCACCCCTTCCCTGGCTGGGTGACTTGTACTAGCCGGGGCTTCCGGCCTCGTCCGTCTTCTTCCCCCCTTTTTGGCGCTGGATTTAGCGCAGGTGGCACTACCCGCCTTATGGTTTGCCGGCTTCTGTGCTGCCTCGCAAACCGGGCAGTGTACATCAGCCACGCACCCACGCTGTTGGTGCCCGGGTTGGCCACACCGGAAGCACTGATTGCTCCGGTCAACGTCACTCCTACACATTGCCGCCACGTGGCCAACTTCGTGGCAGCGGAAACAGCGCTGAATGCGAGGCTGCAGCAGTTTTACTCCCGCAGAGACAAACCCTACGAGCAGCCTTCCTTTGCTTACTTTCTGTGCAGCCCCGACAGGGCAGCGAACCCAGGCTGTGCCTAGGCCGGCCCGGTCCTGACGGATCTCACCGACTTTAACGTCGGCCGCCGCGCAGCCACCGACTCGGCTGATTGCGGCCATGACGTCTTCGGAAGTTGCAGAGTCGTCGAGGCCAGTCACCCTCAACTCCGCACACTTTACAGGCCTCGACACCTGCACTTCTTCCGGGCGAAGGACCCCGCGCAGCTTTTCGGCCAACGCGTCCGCCTTTTCGCCACTATTAGCCCCGGGCAACTCCAACATTCTAGCACCCGTGGATGCTACCCGGAACCTGAGGTCGCTAATACCCAGGTCCTCCAGCTTAATGTTCTCTTTGACCTGGGTTAGCACATCGGTGTAGCTGAGCTTGTCAGCAACCGCTGGCTGCACCTTCAGCACCACCACCTGCGACCTAGGTCGGCGCAACTTTGGTGCTTTCTGTGGCTTTGTCTTAGCCCTTTGCGTCACCGGATTCGCAACGGGAGTCGCTTTCTTCTTCGCCCCCCTCTTCGCCACGACATTCCACCCCTCGGCTAGGTTGGTAGGAGCCGGAGGCAATGGTCGGGGTTCAGCTGGTGCCGTTGGTTCAAGAGGCACCTTTCCCACACCCTTCTTCTTCTTCTTTTTCCCCTGCGGGCCCTTTGGTGCAGGATTAGCCGGCGCCATCAGCGTGGTCACTACGGGCTCAGCTGCCGCCTGTGTCTGACCAGCCTCCTTCCTTTTGTCGGCCGCTAGTGGTGGCCTCAACCTCTTTTCCGGAGGAAGCCGCTCCTTGAAGGCCTCCAGCCTTGTACTGACCATAGTGCCCACTTCCACCATCACAGTGCGCACTATGTCATCGACGGAAAGAGCCTTCGCCGTTTCCCTTGGCGGCTCCACCGGTCCGGAGCGCACCACGTCCGATCTTAGGCGGGCAAACTCTGCTCTCAAGTCCGCCAATTCTGCCTGCAGCCGCGTGTTCGAGGCTCTGAGGAGATGTACTTCCTCGGATGCGGTCCTGTTGGCCAAGGTGTTTACGGCCTTGGATATCGCACCGGCAGCCTCCTTCAGGGCCTTCGTAAAGGTACCCTTCAGGTTTCCCGACTTGCTGGCAACCCGGTTTATGACTGCCAGGCTATCTGACACCTGGCAATGCAAGTCTGAGACAAGAGGCTCGTCGAGGCGATATCCAATCGACACGTCCGAGAGCCTGGAACTCGCGCGGCTCTGTATTGTTGCGGTCATACCCGCTACCTCCTCTTCTGCCCTCAGCCTACGCCCTTCGCGCTTGGCCTCATTGAGCGACTTTCTAGCAGCCAAGTCGATGTTCCCACCAGGTGCAGATGGTGGGCCCTGGCTTCTCTTGGCTGCCCTCTCCTTTGCCTCTTCGTCTTCCGAGGACCCAGAGGTTCTTTCTTTGTTCCGGCGCCTTTTCCTATCCTTCCGGAACAAGGATTTACTTTCTCCTTGCGGGTTGGCACTGGTCGAGCCGACGGACATGACACTGTCCGCATCCGACTCCGAGCCCGCCCAGAACCGACCCCGCGACAGAATTGACGATCTGGACCTTCCACTAATAATGGACGCAATATCATCCAGGTCCAGTCGTTCTACTACGACTTGCGCCGTCTTTAGCGCACCTCCTGTTGGCAAAATTGCCGGACTATCGGCCCTCCTGGGCCTCGTCCCTCCCGCAGTTCTCTCTTCTGGCTCCACCAGAGCACAACTCCTCTCGTGCACTCCTGCACCCTCGACGCTCACAACTACTCCTCCCTTCTCAGCGTCCACACCAACTCCGCCCATCTCAGGCACAACTCCGTCCTTCTCCACCTCAACACTCACTCCGCCCATCTCGGGCCCCTCCCCAGCAACATATCGGTCAGTCTGGCCCCCCCCAGATTCGTGGGGCTTGCGTGCCGAAGCACGGAGGGATTCTCCGATCTCGATGAGACCGGTACCCTCCTGAGGTAAAACAAAATTCTGCTGTACCGACATGTTAAGTTTTTGCTGTTCCACAGCGGGCTTTTCTGTCGGGGTGTGCTCCCCTAGGCCGTGTCCATGACAATGGACTAAAGACACGCCCATGCCTAGCTGGTTTTGGTCCGCGCCGGGAATAAATTCCCGGTCCACTCGCCCGCAAGTGCGAGTGGTTTCCCCTATCCGCCACCTGGGGACGCGCCCAGTAGGAGACCAGCAACTCCCTTGGGTTTCGCGCATAACCTAACCTAACCTAACCTAACCTAACCTAACCTTTTTTTTTTTTTTTTTTTTTTTTTTTTTTTTTTTTTTTAACGTGAGGAAATCCTTTTACGGATACCGGCCCGAGTGGGGACTCGAGCGGGTTATGTGGGACTCGTGGACCGGCTGAAGGCCGATCCCAATACCCACTAAAACCTCACGGTGCTCCTCCTCGACCGCCACTGGCCGCGAGACGCGGGGACTATAATCGTCCACGAAACGCGGCGGCGGGAGCCTGCTAGGCACGTCGCGGAGTCAAGGGTGTGTGGGCACCCTCGACGGCCTGCTCGGAGTAGCGCGCGGGAGCAACCTGCGCGCGCCTACTCGGGCCAGGTTGGTAGGCGGCCAGCTTCCCCAAGCTGACCGCCCTCTGGCACATTAGGGCGGAAGGCGGCGGTCGTGTGCCGCCCTCCGGCGACCCGGTCTCCTACGGCGGATGGCGACTTCGGCAAAAGCCTCCCTCGCCCGTTCCGCCGACTCCTTCTCGAGCACCACTGCCTCGCAGAAGGATGAGACCGCGTCCCACGACGTCTCGCTGCCGGCCATAGCCTTGACCACGGCCGGCAGGGAAAGGTCGTTCCCTATGACGTTGAGACGCCCAGGCTGAGCACACCTCCAACGTGTGCTGGGCCGTCTCATCGAGGCAGTCGCCGCAGTGGTGGCAGCGAGCGTCGGGCTCCCTTCCGGCGATCCGACACAGGTAACCCCCGAAGCAGCCATGCCCCGTGAGCACCTGTGTCATGCGGAAGGTAAGGACGCCGTGACGCCGCGCTAACCACTGGCGGAACACTGGACGAACAGCCTCGATCGTCCTCAGGCCGGCAGATGGTGTTGCCAGCCGAGTTTCCCACATTTCAACCGCGGCTTCCCGCGCCTCCTCAGTGCGTGCTTGGCTTGCCGGTTCCCCGGACACTAGGCCTCGACGCCGGCAATAGACCGACGCCAGAGAACGAGCATCCAGATCCCACGGCATGACTCCAGCCAGCACGCACGCCACTTCACCGGAGATGGTCCGGTACCCCCGTATCGCCCGGATGGCCATCACCCTCTGCGCACGTCGCAGCAGGGTGATGTTGTGCCGATCCAGGGCGTCCGCCCATACGGGAGCACCATAGAGCGCCATCGATCTGACCACTCCGGTGTACAGCCGACGGCTAGAGGCGCTCGGCCCATCCACATTGGGCAAAAGGCGCGCCAGTGCCGCCGCTGTCTTCAACAGTTTCGGGGCCAAAGATGTAAAGTGGCCCCGAAAACTCCACCGACCATCCAGAACAAGTCCGAGGTACTTCATGCCCCGGGCAACGTCAATCTTGACGCCACCGACGATGATGTGGGCATCTGCCGGTGGGCCCTTTCGAGGAGCATGGAAGTAGATTGCCTCGGACTTGTTGAGGGAGACTTCCAAGCCCAGCCGCTTTATGCGGCCGACTACCTCCGCAACTCCAGCAGTCGCGAGGACCGCCGCCTCTCGATAGGTCCTCTGCTGCGCCAAGACCAGCGTGTCATCGGCGTAACAGAGGACCTTTATCCCCCTCAGGGTGCCGCCCCGCAGCACCCAGTCGTACCCGATGTTCCAGAGGATCGGACCCAGCACCGATCCTTGTGGAACACCGGCCGACACCACAAACTCCTCCCAACCTCCTCCAGGAGCCGGAAAGGTCACAGACCTCCCGGACAGGTAAGCCCCGATGACGCGGCGCAGGTATGGAGGCACACGATGGTATAACAGTGCCTCCTTTATGCAGGGCCATGGCAGGGAGTTGAAAGCGTTGGCGATGTCTAAAGACACCGCCAAGACTCCATCGCCTCGGGCCACCGCATCCTGCGCATAGGACTTTACCTCCAGTATGGCATCCACCGTCGATCGCCCCCTACGGAAGCCATACTGGTGGTCCGAGAGGTCCGGACCTGTCCCCTCCAAATGGTGTTGTAGCCTCCTGGCTACAACACGCTCGAAGAGCTTGGCGATCTCGCTCAAGAGCACGATGGGCCTGTAGGCGGAGGCTGAATCCGCCGGGCGACCCTCCTTCTTGATGAGGACTAACCTGCCTGTCTTCCACCGCTGTGGAATTATGGCTTGAGCCAGACAGGCAGTGAATAGTCCTCGCACTCTGGGCCCTAACGTGTTGAGGGCCAGAGTTAGCGCCCGGCCGGGAATGCCATCCAAGCCCGGGGCGGTGCTCTTGAGCCGAGATCGGCGTACAGCTTCTTCGAGCTCCTCCTCCTCCACCGGTGGTGTGACGCTGTCCTCGTCGTCCTCCTCTACCTCCTCACGCGCTGCAGGGCGGGCCATACTGGGTGGTGCAAAACTGGCCCGCTGCGGGAATAGAGACGACAGAACCCCTCGGAGTATGTCCGGTCGGAGTGTCTGCGTCAGTGGTGGTGCCCAAGCCCGTAACCTACCGAGCACCATTCGGTAAGGTGTGCCGTACGGGTCTTGGTCTATCCCCGCGATCAACCGGTCGTGCGACTCGCCTTTCACACGACCGATCTCCTCCTGCAGCAGCGTTCTCGCCTCGACATAGACGCGGTACAGTCGGTCTTCCTCCTCCTGCACCTTCTGTACCCGTCTGCGATAGTGGCTGTACTGGCGTCTCGCCGCAACGCAGGTGTTACGCAGTTGCGCGATCTCCCACGACCACCAGTACACTTGCCGCCGTTGAGGGCGGCGCCCGGAACGGGGCATTGACGCGTTACAGATACGCGTCAGCGCCCCCTGCGCCCAGGATGCGGCGTCTTCTGCAGACGCCAAGCTCTGGGGCAGCCAGGACTCCACTATCGCGGCCTCCTCCAACAACTGCCTGTCGAGACGACCCAGTTGCCACCGCGGTCCGTACTCTCGCGAGTTTGGACAGGGGGCTGGTTGCACCGCCGAATGTGTGGAGATCTCGTATAAGATGTAAAGGTGATCCGAGAGAGTCTCCACATCATCCAGCACTCGCCAGCCCCGAACACGACGCGCTAGGGCCGGGCTCGCGAACGAAACGTCCACGACGGATCCGCCCAGCCTTCGCACACACGTGTTCTTGGTCCCTCGGTTGAGCACAGACAAACCGGTGGCAACAACCCACTCCGACAGCGTCACACCACGCACATCCGTCGTTGCGGAGCCCCACACGCTGGACTTCGCGTTGAGATCGCCGGCCACCAATACCTCCGCCGGACGAAATCGCTCTACCATTTCCCCCAATCGTATAAGGAACTCTTCAAACTCCGCGAGAGTTCGATTGGGGGAAAAGTAGGCCCCTACGACAACTAGGTCTCCGACAAGTGCTGCGACGCATCCCGCACCCCTCTCTACACGTGAGAAGGGCGGAGAGCCCGCTGCGACCTGGGTGATAATAGTCACCACCCCGGTGTTGTCGGCTACCCAGTTATCTCTGTCGGGAACGCTGTAGGGCTCCGAAACAACCGCCACCTGGATAGACCACTGCGCCAGGCTTTGGACCAATAAGTCCTGGGCCCGGGCACAGTGGTTTATGTTCGCCTGCAACACACGGAGGGCCATTATTGGTCCTCCATGTGTTGCACCTCCCCTTCCCTGGCTTGGGCTCTCGAACTAGCCGGCACTTCCGGCCTCGTTCGTAGGTTCTTCTTGCCCCTTTTGTGGGTGGCGCTAGACTTGGCGCAGACGGCACTTCCTACCTTATGGTTTGCTGGCCTCTGTGCCGCCTCGCAAACTGGGCAATGCATATCAGCCGAGCACCCATGCTGTTGGTGCCCGGGTTGGCCACACCGGAAGCACTGGTTGCTTCGGTCAACTTCACTGGTGCACTTTGCCGCCATGTGGCCAACTTCATGGCAGCGGTAGCAACGCTGGATGCGGGGCTGCAACAGCTGCACTCTCGCCGAGACAAATCCCACGAGTAGTCTCCCTCCACTCACCTTCTGCGCAGCCCCGATAGGGCAGCGAACCCACGCAGTGCCTAGACCGGCCCGATCCTGTCGGATTTCTCCGACTTTGACGTCGGCCGTAGCACAGCCACCGACTCGGCTGATTGCGGCCATGACGTCTTCGGAAGTTGCAGAGTCGTCGAGGCCACTCACCCTCAACTCCGCACACTTAACTGGCCTCGACACTTGCACTTCTTCAGGTCTCAGCACTCCGCGCAGTTTTTCTGCCAGCGCGTCCGCTTTATCGCCAGTGTTGGCGCCGGGTAGCTCCAGCATTCTGGCACCAGTGGATGCTACCCGGAACCTCAAATCGCTTATACCCAGGTCCTCAAGTTTAATATTTTCCTTGACCTGGGTTAGCACGTCGGTGTAGCTTAGCTTGTCGGCGACGGCAGGCTGCACTTTGAGTACCACCACCTGCGATCTAGGTCGCCGCAGCTTTGGCTTCTGCGGCTTTGGCTTGACGCCTTGTGCCGCTACCTTGCTTTTAGGAGCCGCCTTCTTTTTGGCTCCTTTCCTTGCCACAACATTCCACCCCTCTGTCATGTTTGTTGGAACGGGTGGTAGTGGCCGAGGCTCCACAGCAGAGGCAGGCTGAGAAGCTGCCTGTGCCGCACCCTTCTTCTTCTTACCCTTTTGGGCCTTTAGCGGAGGCCAAGGGTTTGCTGGCGCCATCAGCGTGGTCACGACTGGCTCAGCTCTCGCCTGTGTCTGACCCGCCTCTTTCCTCCTGTCGGCCGCTAATGGTGGCCGCAATCTCTCTTCCGGAGGAAGTCTCTCCTTGAAGGCCTCCAGCCTCGTGCTGACCATAGTGCCCACTTCCACCATTACAGTGCGCACTATGTCATCGACTGACAGAGCCTTCGCCGACGCATTTGGCGTCTCCACTGGCCTTGAGCGCTCCACGTCCGCTCTTAGTCGGGCAAACTCTCCCCTCAAATCTGCCAATTCCGCCTGCAGCCGCGTGTTCGTGGCTCTGAGGAGATTGACTTCCTCCGACGCGGTCCTGTTGGCCAAGGTGTTTACGGCCTTTGAAATCGCACCGGCAGCCTCCTTCAGGGCCTTCGTGAAGGTACCCTTTAGGTTCCCTGACTTGCTGGCGACTCGGTTAATAACTGCCAGGCTATCAGAAACCTGGCAATGCAAGTCAGAGACCAGAGGCTCGTCGGGGCAATATACGAGCGACGCGTCCGAGAGCCTGGAACTCGCGCGGCTCTGAATTGTCGCAGTGATAGCCGCCACTTCCTCCTCCGCCCTCAACCGACGCTCTTCGCGCTTGTCATCAATGGGCGACTTTCTGGCAACAGCCAAGTCAATCTGCTCTTTAGGAACGGGTGGTGGGCCCTGTTTCCTTTTTGACGAAGCTATTTTGGCCTTACGCTTCACTGTCTCCTCATCTGCATCCGAGGATTCCGAGAGTCGCTCTTTATTCCTGCGCCTCTTTCTGTCCTTACGGGACTCGGTCTTTTCTCCAACATTCGTATTCGCATTTGTCGAACCGACTGACATAATGCTATCTGCGTCCGACTCCGAGGCCGCCCAGAAACGACCCCGCGACGAAATCGACGACCTGGACCTTCCACTTATAATTGAAGCAACCTCCTCCAGGTCCAATCGTTCCACTACCACCTGCGCCGTCTTCATCACTCCTCCAATTGGCAAAATTGCCGGACTATCGGGCCTCCTGGGCCTCGTCCCTCCCACAGTTCTCTCCTCTGGCTCAGCAACCAGAGCACCACTCCTCTCGTGTACTCCCGCACCCTCGACGCACACAACTACTCCTCCCTTCTCAGCGTCCACACCAACTTCGCCCATCCCGGGCACAACTACTCCTCCGTCCTTCTCCACACTCACTCCGCCCATCTCGGGCCCCTCCCCAACAACACATCGGTATGACTGGCCCCCCCCAGATTCGAGGGGCTTGCGTGCCGTAGCACGGAGGGATTCCCCGGCCTCGTAGAGACCGGAACCCTCCTGGGGTAATGAATTAGAATTCTGCAGTACCGACATGTTTATACTGTTCCACAGTTGGGCTTTTCTGTCGGGGTGTGCTCCCCTAGGCCGTGTCCATAACAATGGACTAAAGACACGCCCATGCCTAGCTGGTTTTGGTCCGCGCCGGGAATAAATTCCCGGTCCACTCGCCCGCAAGTGCGAGTGGTTTCCCCTATCCGCCACCGGGGGACGCGCCCAGTAGGAGACCAGCAACTCCCTTGGGAACCTAACCTAACCTAACCTAACCTAACCTAACCTAACCTAACCTAACCTAACCTAACCTAACCAGTCTGGGTCGAGCCGGCGTCGCGTACGCACGCGTCCGCAGCTCCCGAGGCCAAAAAAAAAAAAAAAAAAAAAAAAAAAAAAAAAAAAAAAAAAAAAAAAAAAAAAAAAAAAAAAAAACCGCTAAGTTATGACCAAAAAAATCATAAGTTCTGAAATAATTATCATAAAAATATGTGAAATGTGTCAAAAGTTGCGCGCTTAATTACCCTACAAGTCAGTGAAAAAATTGTGAAAATCGGATAAGTGGAAATGTGAAAAAAAAAAAAAAAAAAAAAAAAAAAAAAAAAAAACTTGGAAAAACTGTGCATTTATTAGCGAAATACGCTCAAAATTAGTTTAAATAGTGATTAAAAAAAAAAAAAAAATAGTAAACTAATTTTTACCTACATAAACTTTTGCATAGTGCTAGCAGGGACTCTAATGTACATATATTTACAAAAATAATTCAAATCGGACAAGTAGTTTCAGAATAACCGGAGTTTTTAGTGTAAAACAGTGAAAAAGTGTACCAAAAATCTCTGTTTTTCGCGTGCGACGGAGAAACAAGATCGGTAACCCCACTTTTTTATTTTATAATACAGTGCATATAGTTCTTCCACACGTCCCTGCAAAATTTTAGAATTTTCCTATTTTCCGTTTTAAAGATATAAGAGTATTTATTGAAGTTTGACCTTGAATGACCTTTGAGCTAACTTCGCGACGGAGAGAAGTGGAGATATGTACTATATGTTGTTCGATGTGCCTGGTTGTGACTATTCAGAATGTGTTTTTAGAATTAAAATCTAGTGTAAAAATTCGAAGTTATTTGAGAAAAACCTGAAGAACGGACACACCTCGGGAAAATATTAAGTTTCAAGGTCGGTAAAATTAATTCAAAATCGACAACCCCACTTTTTTATTTTTCTAACGTAAGGACAATTTAATAAAGAACATTTGTGGAAATTTTCAAATTTTTTGGATAATAATTAAAATAGTTATTAACAATAACATTGAGTGAGGGCACAGTGTAATTCTTCAAAAATTTTCAAATGTATATTTAACACCTAAAACAATTACCTAGAATATTGATATTTTGTAAAGATCATTTTTTATACCTATCCAACAAAATAGAATAAATAGAATTAAAATCCGACTGTAAATAAAAAAGTGATTTTTCAAATCTAATTACGTAACACCGATCTCCATACTAAATAGTTAAGTTTAATTGTATATAAATTAGTTTTGTAAAAATAAATTAGAATTAGTAAATTATATTGATATATTGACTTATAGGTGTTTGTTTTAGGTTTAATAATATAGTAAATAGTAATATAACTCTTAATTTGAATAATTTTCGGTAACTTTGACTTTAAATTTTAAATATTTTCTTAAGAAAAAATCTATACAAAATATCTCTTTACAAAATAGCGTCATAAACCCCTGTTGTCCTTGAGTTGTTCAGTTGTCCAGTCCAAATTCGAACTTCGTACGTGAGATATAAGGGTCAGTTTCGCGTGCGCAGTGTTCGAACTATTGCTTAGAGAAAGTCGGCAGCTGTCGGCTTTGAACATTGAGCTAAACAAAGCATGAACGTTCGTGCATTATCATAAATATTTAAAATTTAGAACGTATTTATTTTCTTTGTGTTTTATTTCTTTTGTCGGAAAATATATAATGGTGGGAATATAACTTGTGTATGGTTTTGTAAGCAGCTGTAACAT
Source organism: Heliconius melpomene rosina (assembly GCF_056956725.1). Classification (NCBI taxonomy): domain Eukaryota; kingdom Metazoa; phylum Arthropoda; class Insecta; order Lepidoptera; family Nymphalidae; genus Heliconius; species Heliconius melpomene. The sequence goes on along the minus strand of NC_140394.1, from coordinate 14,429,313 downwards.
CATTTTAATAATTTTTTGTTAACGTTAATTTTGAACTTTAAATATTTTCCCAGAAACATTTTATAAAATATATTTTGTCGTTTTGTTTAGTAATTAATGTTAGGCTTCGATGTTACACTCTAATTTTAGTATTTTATTTAATTATTTAATATTTAATTTTGTAATTCCTGCGTTATCACGTAGTACTATTGACGTTTTTAGGGTTTTTCGAGTATAGCTCTCAAAGCCACCCACTTACCGGTACTCGCCTGCCTCTGTTCTTTTTCTGGACTGCGCTAACTTTTTGTTGAAATATTATTTGTTCTTTAAATTTTAAATTATAAAAATGGATTATAAAAGAATGTTCCAAACGCCTACCAGCACAAAGAAAAAGACTTTGTCTCAGGCTTCCTCGGAAGCCGGGACAAGTCGACAGGATCCTATCCCCCCTGTGTCTGGAGCTGCTCAATCACCTGACAGCAGATGCAGTTCCCCAGAAATAGAGTCGCTTATGTTAGCAATGTCCTCCGACGGAGAAATAGAGGATGCGGTATCTGAAACACTTTCCAAGCCTAAACCCAAACCTAAAACTAAAAAGGCCGATAAATTGCAGCGGAGGGACCTTCCAGTAAAGGCTGCGGCAGTCAAAGACGTTCGTTCTATGAGCAGTGTTATTAACACTTTAGCCAGACAGATTATCCAGGCAGTAAATGAAAATAAAAGCGTAACCTCCATCAATAAAAGGTTTATAATCGAAGCCGCTGAGGAAATTGGAATAGCTGCAGATATTTATTTAGAGTCACAACTAGAGCCCAAAGATTTAAATTCACCCCCCGATCCTCCGGCTTCTGCTCCCACTCCTGCTCCTGTTGTTGATAACACTGCTCTCAGAGATGAGATCGTCTCTGCTATGAAGGAAGAGATGGCCAAGTTTAAGGTAGAAATAAAGGAGGAACTTTCAGCTGGTTCAGGTTCTTCTTACGCACAGGTTGTATCTTCTAGAACCCCCCCTGAAAAATCCCCAAAATCACAATATAAGCCCGCAATAGTTATATCCCCCCTAGAATCTTCCGAAGAACAACCAAACACTATAAATAAATTCAAGAAAAGTATCTCCTTTAGAAATAAAAATTATGCCCCCACTAGAGTCAAAGCTATTTCTAACAATAAAGTCAGAGTAGAATTCGCCAACGAGTCCCAGTGCCAAGAAACCTTGAACCAGCTTAAAGAATCCACCTCAGTTACAGCAGTGCCGGCGAAAAAGCTCCGCCCTATGCTTATCCTTAAAGGAGTGTCGAATGACATTACTCTTGAGGATTTGACCTCAATTATAACTTTACAGAACCCCAGTATCAGCGCAATAATAAAACAACCGGATGATCTCAAATTAAGATTTAAACGTAACAATAACAGGAACCCTAATCTATATAATGCCGTATTTATTGTTCATCCCGCGGTATATCGCGAGGCTATTCAATTGGGCCGTATTAACGTCGACCACCAAAAAGTTTTTGTGGGAGACTTCTCTCCCTTCATCCAATGCTACAAGTGTCTGCAGTTTGGGCACATCAGTAAAAACTGTGCGTCTGACTGCAGACCTTGTTCGCAATGTGCAGACACTACACATCAAGCCCCTAATTGCCCACACATTTCAAGTGATAAAACCCCTAATTGTTATAATTGTACAAAATATAATATTAAAACCAATAGTAAAATAAATACCGAGCACTCTGCTACTTCAACCAATTGTCCCACTATTTTACATCTGTCTAGTCAAATAAGGAGCAAAGTCGATTATAGTACATAATATTTATCTTCTTCTAATTTTAATATGCTAAAGTTTTGTTAATTTTAATTTTGTTTAATGCTTTATCTTTAAAAAAAAAATTCCGTCGCAATAAATGCACATATAATATATTATATATTTAAATTTTTGTTACTTAAAGCTAAAGGCGCCTTCAATTGGCATAGACATTCGCATAAAACTGTAAATATGTTATAATTTAAGTTATTAAATACCGTTTACACACAATAGTTATTTAAAATAGTGATAAGAGCATCTCAACTCATGTTGTTATCAAAAATATTTTTCTATTTACATGTTTATTTCTAAAATATAAATATATTTAGCTATAAACCTATGTCTCTACAAATATGTGTAGATATAATGTTATAGTTCTAGTTATAAAGAGTATTGTACAGTTAAGTTAAAGATAGTAATGTGTAACATAAGAAATGTATTAAAAAAAAAAAAAAAAAAAAAAAATATGAAAAAAAAAAAAAAAAAAAAAAAAATATATATATATATATATAAAAATATACATACTAAATAACATATGAACATATGGAAAAAAAAAGGAAAAAAAAAAAAAAAAAAAAAAAAAAAAAAAAAAAAAAAAAAAGGTATATATATATACACCTGTAAATATAAATAATATATAGCATAAGTTACGTCTAAATATTCTTTAGTTACAAAATAGTCTGTATATACAGTAACAAATAAGATATGTGCATAAAGAATTTTATGTGTGTGTGTAAACGGAGTGTTTTAATTCTTGTTCTTATAATAAAAAACAGTGTCTTATATTTACTTTGAAGTCCATAGAAAAGTTATTTAAAAATTCAAAAGTTATTAAAAGTTTATTAAGTCCATCAAGTCTGCTCGATCGACCCCGGCCGCCCGTATCCTTTAGCGAGGACCGCGGTCGAGAAAGTGACTGGATATTTGTAATTAAAATTTAAAGTTATGGGCTTCAACTCCCAAAAAAAAAAAAAAAAAAACCTAACCTAACCTAACCTTTTTTTTTTTTTTTTTTTTTTTAACGTGAGGAAATCCTTTTACGGATACCGGCCCGAGTGGGGACTCGAGCGGGTTATGTGGGACTCGTGGACCGGCTGAAGGCCAATCCCAATACCCACTAAAACCTCACGGTGCTCCTCCTCGACCGCCATTGGCCGCGAGACGCGGGGACTAGAATCGTCCACGAATCGCGGCGGCGGGAGCCTGCTAGGCACGTCGCGGAGTCAAGGGTGTGTGGGCACCCTCGACGGCCTGCTCGGAGTAGCGCGCGGGAGCAACCTGCGCGCGCCTACTCGGGCCAGGTTGGTAGGCAGCCAGCTTCCCCAAGCTGACCGCCCTCTGGCACATTAGGGCGGAAGGCGGCGGTCGTGTGCCGCCCTCCGGCGACCCGGTCTCTTACGGCGGATGGCGACTTCGGCAAAAGCCTCCCTCGCCCGTTCCGCCGACTCCTTCTCGAGCACCACTGCCTCGCAGAAGGACGAAACCGCGTCCCACGACGTCTCGCTGCCGGCCATGGCCTTGACCACGGCCGGCAGGGAAAGGTCGTCCCCGATGACGTCGCGCAAAGCGCGACGTTGAGACGCCCAGGCTGTGCACACCTCCAACGTGTGCTGGGCCGTCTCGTCGAGGCAGTCGTCGCAGTGGTGGCAGCGAGCGTCGGGCTCCCTCCCAGCGATCCGACACAGGTAACCCCCGAAGCAACCATGCCCCGTGAGCACCTGCGTCGTGCGGAAGGTTAGGACGCCGTGACGCCGCGCTAACCACTGGCGGAAAACTGGACGAACCGCCTCGATCGTCAACCGGCCGGCAGATGGTGTCGCCAGCCGGGATTCCCACACTTCTAATGCGGCTTCCCGCTCCTCCTCTGCGCGTGCTGGACTGGCCGGTTCCCCGGACGCTAGGCCCCGACGTCGGCAATAGACCGACGCCAGAGACAGAGCATCCAGATCCCACGGCATGACTCCAGCCAGCACGCACGCCACCTCACCGGAGATGGTCCGGTACCCCCGTATCGCCCGGATGGCCATCACCCTCTGCGCACGTCGCAGCAGAGTGATGTTGTGCCGATCCAGGGCGTCCGCCCATACGGGAGCACCATATAGCGCCATCGATCGGACCACTCCGGTGTACAGCCGACGGCTAGAGGCGCTCGGCCCATCGACGTTGGGCAAAAGGCGCGCCAATGCCGCCGCTGTCTTCAACAGTTTCGGGGCCAAGGATGTAAAATGGCCCCGGAAACTCCACCGACCGTCTAGAACAAGTCCGAGGTACTTCATACTCCTCTTGACGTCGATTCGGACGCCACCGACGACGATGTGGGCATCTGCCGGTGGGCCCTTTCGAGGAGCATGGAAGTATAACGCCTCGGACTTGTTCAGGGCAACCTCCAGGCCCAGTCTTCTAATTCGGCCGACGACGTCGGCCACTCCGGCCGTTGCGAGCACCGCAGCCTCGCGATAAGTCCTCTGCTGCGCCAAGACCAGCGTGTCATCGGCATAGCAGAGGACTCCAACTCCTCGTAGGGTGTCGCCTCTCAACACCCAGTCGTACCCGATGTTCCACAGGAGCGGCCCGAGAACCGAGCCCTGTGGAACACCGCACGACACTTCATACACCTCCCATCCTCCTCCAGGAGCCGGAAACGTCACGGACCTCCCGGACAGGTAAGCCCCGATGACGCGGCGCAGGTATGGAGGCACGCGGTGATAGACAAGTGCCTCCTCAATGCAGGGCCAAGGCAGGGAGTTAAAGGCGTTGGCGATGTCTAAAGACACCGCCAAAACTCCATCGCCCAGGGCCACCGCATCCTGCGCATGGGACTTCACCCTCAGTATGGCATCCACCGTCGAGCACCCCCTGCGGAAGCCATACTGGAGGTCCGAGAGGTCCGGACCTGTCCGCTCCAAGTGGCGCTGCAACCTCCTCGTCACAACCCGCTCGAAGAGTTTTGCGATCTCGCTCAAGAGCACAATTGGCCTGTAAGCCGAGGCCGAGTCCGCCGGGCGACCCTCCTTCTTAAGGAGGACTAGCCTGCCTGTCTTCCACCGCTGTGGAATTATGGCTTGAGCCAGACAGGCAGAGAATAGTCCTCTCACTCTGGGCCCAAGGATGTTAAGGGCCAGAGTTAACGCCCTCCCAGGAACGCCATCAAGGCCGGGTGCGGTGCTCTTGCCGCGAGATCGGCGAACTGCTTCCTCCAGCTCCTCCTCCTCCACCTGTGGTGCGACGCTGTCCTCCTCCTCTTGCGGTGCAGGGCGGGCCATTGAAGGTGGTGAAAAATTGGCCCGCTGCGGGAACAGTGACGACAGAACCCCTCGGAGAATGTCCGGTCGGAGTGTCTGCGTCAGTGGCGGAGCCCAAGCCCGTAGCTTGCCAAGTACCATACGGTAAGGCGTGCCAAACGGGTCTTGGTCTATTCCCGCGAGCATCTGGTCGTGTGACTCGCCTTTCACACGACCGATCTCCTCCTGCAACCGCGTTCTCGCCTCGACATACAATTGGTACAGTCGGTCTTCCTCCTCCTGCACCTTCTGTACCCGCCTGCGATAGTGGCTGTACTGGCGTCTCGCCGCAACGCAGATGGTACGCAGTTGCGCGATCTCCCACGACCACCAGTACACCTGCCGCCGTTGAGGGCGGCGCCCGGAACGGGGCATTGACGCGTCACAAATACGCGTCAGCGCCCCCTGCGCCCAGGATGCGGCGTCTTCTGCAGACGCCAAGCTCTGGGGCAGCCAGGATTCCACTATCGCGGCCTCCTCCAACAATTGCCTGTCGAGGCGACCCAATTGCCACCGCGGTCCGCACTCTCGCGAGTTTGGACTGGGGGTTGGTTGCACCGCTGAATGTGTGGAGATCTCGTAAGAGATGTAAAGGTGATCCGAGAGAGTCTCCACATCATCCAGCACTCGCCAACCCCGAACACGACTCGCTAGGGCCGGGCTCGCGAACGAAACGTCCACGACGGATCCGCCCAGCCTTCGTACGCACGTGTTTGTCGTCCCCCGGTTGAGCACCGACAAACCGGTGGCAATCACCCACTCGGACAGCGTCACACCACGCACATCCGTCGTTGCGGAGCCCCACACGCTGGACTTCGCGTTGAGATCGCCGGCCACCAACACCTCCGCCGGACGAAATCGCTCTACCATTTCCCCCAATCGTATAAGGAACTCTTCAAACTCCGCAAGAGTTCGATTGGGGGAAAAGTAGACCCCTACGACAACTAGGTCGCCGACAAGTGCTGCGACGCATCCCGCACCCCTCTCTACTCGTGAGAAGTGCGGAGAGCCCGCTGCGACCTGGGTGATAATAGTCACCACCCCGGTGTTGTCGGCTACCCAGTTATCTCTGTCGGGAACGCTGTAGGGCTCCGAAACAACCGCCACTTGTATCGACCACTGCGCCAAGCTTTGGACCAATAAGTCTTGGGCTCTGGCACAGTGGTTAATGTTCGCCTGCAGAACTCGTTCAGCCATTATTATTCGAGCATAGGCTGCTCCTCCGCGGCCCTAAATTGGGCGTCAGGTTGGGCTTGACTAGTGGGTCTCGCCGCCTCTCCTCTCGCGCCTTTTCTGCGCTTATGCTGCGCACAGACTTTTGCGCAGGTTGCACTGCCAGCTAAATGGTCTGCAGGTCTCTGTGCATCCTCGCACGCCGGGCAGTGTGGAGCATCCGAGCACGTGGCTTGTTTATGCCCGGTACGTCCACATCTGAAGCAGTTAGAGCTCCGATCTACACCGCTGCACTTCGCTGCTGCATGTCCTGTTTCGAGGCATCGGTAGCACCGCAGGACTCGCTGTTGCAGCAGTGTCACCTTCGCCGACACAAACCCAACCAAAAGTCGCCCTGCGCTGACCTTCTTGGCAGCTACCACCGGACAGCGGACCCAGGCAGTGCCAAGGCCAGCACGATCACGCCGCACTTCCCCCACCTTGATGGCGTCGATATTACAGCCACCGACTCTGCTGACAGCTGCCGCTACCTCATCTGATGTCACAGAATCATCAAGCCCACTCACACGCAGCTCCGCGCATTTTGTGGGTCTTGTGACCTGTACCTCGCTCTCGTTCAGCACGCTTCGCAGTCTTTGGGCAAGAGCATCGGCCCTCTCACCCGAGTTCACCCCCGGAAGCTCCAGTAACCTCGCGCCAGTCGAGGCCACCCTAAATCTCATATCACTTATACCCATCTCACCGAGGTCCACTTTTTCTTTGAGCTGAGTGAGCACTTGGCTGTAAGTGATGTTGCCCTCCACTGCGCACGGTTGGAGCTTTAGCGCCACAACAGCCGACCGTGGCTGTCTAAGCCTTGGCACTTTAGATGCCTTTGACGGCTTATCACTCTTCGTTCCCTTGGTCTGCTGAGCAACAGCAACCTTCTTCTTACTGCCCTTTCTGGCAACCACGTTCCATCCCTCCGTCATGTCAGCCGGCGCAGCTGGTAAGGGGCGTGGCTGTGGAACCTGTAGGGTCTTTTTGCCCTTCCCCTTTCCCTTGCCCTTACTTTTGCCACTCTCTGGCATAGGGCCTCTTTTGGGAGCAGGGTTCGCGGGAGCCATGAGCGTGGTTGTCGTCATGGCCTCTGCCCTCGCCGATGTTGTGGCAACCGCTTTATTAGCACCCTTTGATGCAGCCAACGGAGGGCGCATGCTCTTCGCCGGAAGAAGTCTACTCTCGAGACCCTCCATCCTGGCGCTGACCATGGTTCCGACTTCCATCATAATCGAGCGCATTAGCTCGTCGGAACGCCCAGGTACAACCTTCTCAGGTACCACTTCTTGGCTCCTCTGCTTCTGAAGGTCAGCCCGTAAAAGACCGACCTCATTCCGCAACTCCGACATTTCGTAGCGCAGCTTTTTATTGTGGGCGCGCAACTGTGCCACCTCCTCCGTCGCCGTACGCTGTGCCAGCTCATCCACCGCCATTCCTATGGATTTTGCCGCCTCCTTTAGGGCCCTAGTGAAGGTACCCTTTAAGTTGCCGGATTTAGTGGCAACCTTCCTTATAATCTCTAGGCTATCAGCCACCTTGTGATGAAGGTCGGATGCAAGTCTGGTTTCGTCCTGTTCTTTGTTGGACTCCAGAGACATGCCTGATAGTCTAAAGTTAGACCGTAGAGTCGAAGTACTGTCTTCCACTTCGCTTTCAGTCCTACGTATCAACTCCTCCTTTTTAGCCGCCTTAAGGGCTTTTTCGGCCTCTGTAATGGCCCGTCGTTTCCCTCCTTTCTTGGCCGCCACTTTCGACGCCGGTCTGTCACTCTCTCCTTCACCGGAGGACCCTGATTGGCCACTCGGTTTCCGAGGTCTCTTCCTCCTCTCCTTCAAATATTGTGTCTGCAGTTTCGACCTCTGAGAAGTCATCGACACAAAACTCTCGGTGTCAGAGTCCTTAGACTCTGACGCTCCCCACAGCCGTCCATATGACGACCCGGACCCTCGTCTCGACCTGACACTGCCAACGGTCGACATGCCGTCACCAATGTCCAACCTGCTTAGAACCACTCTTGGTTCCTTCACTCCAACTCTGAACTGGCCACTACCATCTGGCCCTTCCGCAACGCCACTCGACACAGACACTCTCCGATGTTCACCCTGTGACGCCGCAACAACTCCAACAACTTGCTCTACCCCGAGCACCACTACTCCGGCCTTCTCAGGCAATCTCCTATCACCGCCCTCCTCGGGCTCAACGCACTCCACTTCATCATTTTTGTTTTTATTTAAAATATCCATGTTGATCCCACGAGTATGGGGGAAAAACGGTCCATCCGAGCAGTGCCCCCTGTACTCGGATAAGCCTATTACGCCAGGGTGTCGGCCGGTACCCTGGCGGGACCAGCAGTAGCGACTGATCTCCCCATCAGCCATGAACCCCTCGCGCTGCTTCGCCGCTTGGGTTGGGGTAATTTTTTATAGAGGTTTTCTTCCTCGCAGCCCGGCCGGTAAAGGCAAGGCCCTCGGTTCCACCCCTGATTACGAGACATGACCGCAACCAAGAGTGGAGTTCCGATATATTCGGCGCTGGCACATCACTGCACCTGCGTGGCGGTAGGGTGAGTACACGCCACGCGCGCCCTCCGGTTCCTCGCACTGTGGCCTCTGCATGACAGAGGACACGCGGAGAACCACGTCGGATTATTAGCCAGCGAGCAATCATTACCCAAGGACGAATCCTGTAGGCACCAATTACTCGCCGCCCAGGGTGCACCGGCCCGCAACGCTGTTCGTCCCCCCCGAATGACAAGCATTCGAGAAAGGGCCAACAGCGAGCGAACACACGAGGAGGTTATCCGACCAAGCACCCCAACCTAACCTAACCTAACCTTTTTTTTTTTTTTTTTTTTTTTTTTTTTTATCGTGAGGAAATCCTTTTACGGATACCGGCCCGAGTGGGGACTCGAGCGGGTTATGTGGGACTCGCGGACTTGGCAGATGTAGGCCGTCCGCATACCCACTAAAACCTCACGGTGCTCCTCCTCGACCGCCACTGGCCGCGAGACGCGGGGACTAGAATCGTCCACGAATCGCGACGGCGGGAGCCTGCTAGGCACGTCGCGGAGTCAAGGGTGTGTGGGCACCCTCGACGGCCTGCTCGGAGTAGCGCGCGGGAGCAACCTGCGCGCGCCTACTCGGGCCAGGTTGGTAGGCGGCCAGCTTCCCCAAGCTGACCGCCCTCTGGCACATTAGGGCGGAAGGCGGCGGTCGTGTGCCGCCCTCCGGCGACCCGGTCTCTTACGGCGGATGGCGACTTCGGCAAAAGCCTCCCTCGCCCGTTCCGCCGACTCCTTCTCGAGCACCACTGCCTCGCAGAAGGATGAGACCGCGTCCCACGACGTCTCGCTACCGGCCATGGCCTTGACCACGGCCGGCAGGGAAAGGTCGTCCCCTATGACGTCGCGCAAAGCGCGACGTTGAGACGCCCAGGCTGAGCACACCTCCAACGTGTGCTGGGCCGTCTCATCGAGGCAGTCGTCGCAGTGGTGGCAGCGAGCGTCGGGCTCCCTCCCGGCGATCCGACACAGGTAACCCCCGAAGCAGCCATGCCCCGTGAGCACCTGTGTCGTGCGGAAGGTTAGGACGCCGTGACGCCGCGCTAACCACTGGCGGAACACTGGACGAACAGCCTCGATCGTCCTCAGGCCGGCAGATGGTGTTGCCAGCCGAGTTTCCCACATTTCAACCGCGGCTACCCGCGCCTCCTCAGTGCGTGCTTGGCTTGCCGGTTCCCCGGACACAAGGCCTCGACGCCGGCAATAGACCGACGCCAGAGAACGAGCATCCAGATCCCACGGCATGACTCCAGCCAGCACGCACGCCACTTCACCGGAGATGGTCCGGTACCCCCGTATCGCCCGGATGGCCATCACCCTCTGCGCACGTCGCAGCAGGGTGATGTTGTGCCGATCCAGGGCGTCCGCCCATACGGGAGCACCGTAGAGCGCCATCGATCTGACCACTCCGGTGTACAGCCGACGGCTAGAGGCGCTCGGCCCATCCACATTGGGCAAAAGGCGCGCCAGTGCCGCCGCTGTCTTCAACAGTTTCGGGGCCAAAGACGTAAAGTGGCCCCGAAAACTCCACCGACCATCCAGAACAAGTCCGAGGTACTTTATGCTCCGGGCAACGTCAATCTTGACGCCACCGACGATGATGTGGGCATCTGCCGGTGGGCCCTTTCGAGGAGCATGGAAGTAGATTGCCTCGGACTTGTTGAGGGAGACCTCTAAGCCCAGCCGCTTTATGCGGCCGACAACCTCCGCCACTCCAGCCGTCGCGAGGACCGCCGCCTCCCGATAGGTCCTCTGCTGCGCCAAGACCAGCGTGTCATCGGCGTAACAGAGGACCTTTACACCCCTCAGGGTGCCGCCTCGCAGCACCCAGTCGTACCCGATGTTCCAGAGGATCGGACCCAGCACCGATCCTTGTGGAACACCGGCCGACACCACAAACTCCTCCCAACCTCCTCCAGGAGCCGGAAAGGTCACAGACCTCCGGGACAGGTAAGCCCCGATGACGCGGCGCAGGTATGGAGGCACACGATGGTGTAAAAGTGCCTCCATTATGCAGGGCCATGGCAGGGAGTTGAAGGCGTTGGCGATGTCTAAAGACACCGCCAAGACTCCATCGCCTCGGGCCACCGCATCCTGCGCATAGGACTTTACCTCCAGTATGGCATCCACCGTCGATCGCCCCCTACGGAAGCCATACTGGTGGTCCGAGAGGTCCGGACCTGTCCCCTCCAAATGGTGTTGTAGCCGCCTGGCTACAACACGCTCGAAGAGCTTGGCGATCTCGCTCAAGAGCACGATGGGCCTGTAGGCGGAGGCTGAATCCGCCGGGCGACCCTCCTTCTTGATGAGGACTAACCTGCCTGTCTTCCACCGCTGTGGAATTATGGCTTGAGCCAGACAGGCAGTGAATAGTCCTCGCACTCTGGGCCCTAAGGTGTTGAGGGCCAGAGTTAGCGCCCGGCCGGGAATGCCATCCAAGCCCGGGGCGGTGCTCTTGAGCCGAGATCGGCGTACAGCTTCTTCGAGCTCCTCCTCCTCCACCGGTGGTGTGACGCTGTCCTCGTCGTCCTCCTCTACCTCCTCACGCGCTGCAGGGCGGGCCATACTGGGTGGTGCAAAACTGGCCCGCTGCGGGAATAGCGACGACAGAACCCCTCGGAGAATGTCCGGTTGGAGTGTCTGCGTCAGTGGTGGTGCCCAAGCCCGTAACCTACCGAGCACCATTCGGTAAGGTGTGCCGTACGGGTCTTGGTCTATCCCCGCGATCAACCGGTCGTGCGACTCGCCTTTCACACGACCGATCTCCTCCTGCAGCTGCGTTCTCGCCTCGACATAGACGCGGTACAGTCGGTCTTCCTCCTCCTGCACCTTCTGTACCCGTCTGCGATAGTGGCTGTACTGGCGTCTCGCCGCAACGCAGGTGTTACGCAGTTGCGCGATCTCCCACGACCACCAGTACACTTGCCGCCGTTGAGGGCGGCGCCCGGAACGGGGCATTGACGCGTCACAGATACGCGTCAGCGCCCCCTGCGCCCAGGATGCGGCGTCTTCTGCAGACGCCAAGCTCTGGGGCAGCCAGGATTCCACTATCGCGGCCTCCTCCAACAACTGCCTGTCGAGACGACCCAGTTGCCACCGCGGTCCGTACTCTCGCGAGTTTGGACAGGGGGCTGGTTGCACCGCTGAATGTGTGGAGATCTCGTATAAGATGTAGAGGTGATCCGAGAGAGTCTCCACATCATCCAGCACTCGCCAGCCCCGAACACGACGCGCTAGGGCCGGGCTCGCGAACGAAACGTCCACGACGGATCCGCCCAGCCTTCGCACACACGTGTTCTTGGTCCCTCGGTTGAGCACAGACAAACCGGTGGCAACAACCCACTCCGACAGCGTCACACCACGCACGTCCGTCGTTGCGGAGCCCCACACGCTGGACTTCGCGTTGAGATCGCCGGCCACTAACACCTCCGCCGGACGAAATCGTTCTACCATTTCCCCCAATCGTATAAGGAACTCTTCAAACTCCGCAAGAGTTCGATTGGGGGAAAAGTAGACCCCTACGACAACTAAGTCGCCGACAAGTGCCGCTACGCATCCCGCACCCTTCTCTACGCGTGAGAAGGGCGGAGAGCCCGCTGCGACCTGGGTGATAATAGTCACCACCCCGGAGTTGTCGGCTACCCAGTTGTCTCTGTCGGGAACGCTGTAGGGCTCCGAAACAACCGCCACCTGTATAGACCACTGCGCCAGGCTTTGGACCAATAAGTCCTGGGCCCGGGCACAGTGGTTTATATTCGCCTGCAACACACGGAGGGCCATTATTGATCGTCCATGTGTTGCACCTCCCCTTCCCTGGCTAGGTGACTCGTACTAGCCGGTGCTTCCGGCCTCGTACGTCTTCTTCCCCCCTTTTTGGCGCTGGATTTAGCGCAGGTGGCACTACCCGCCTTATGGTTTGCCGGCTTCTGTGCTGCCTCGCAAACCGGGCAGTGTACATCGTCCGAGCACCCCCGCTGTTGGTGCCCGGGTTGGCCACACCGGAAGCATTGGTTGCTCCGGTCGACATCACTCCTACACATTGCCGCCATGTGGCCAACTTCGTGGCAGCGGAAACAGCGCTGAATGCGAGGCTGCAGCAGTTTTACTCCCGCAGAGACAAACCCTACGAGCAGCCTTCCTTTGCTTACTTTCTGCGCAGCCCCGACAGGGCAGCGAACCCAGGCTGTGCCTAGGCCGGCCCGGTCCTGACGGATCTCACCGACTTTAACGTCAGCCGCCGCGCAGCCACCGACTCGGCTGATTGCGGCCATGACGTCCTCGGAAGTTGCAGAGTCGTCGAGGCCAGTCACTCTCAACTCCGCACACTTTACCGGCCTCGACACCTGCACTTCTTCCGGGCGAAGGACCCCGCGCAGCTTTTCGGCCAACGCGTCCGCCTTGTCACCAGAGTTGGCGCCTGGTAACTCCAGCATTCTGGCACCGGTGGATGCTACCCGGAACCTAAGGTCACTAATACCCAGGTCCTCCAGCTTGATGTTTTCTTTGACCTGGGTTAGCACGTCGGTGTAGGTGAGCTTGTCAGCGACAGCTGGCTGCACCTTTAGAACCACCACTTGCGACCTAGGTCGGCGCAACTTTGGTGCTTTCTGTGGTCGCTTCGCACTTTGCGTTACCGGCTTCGCGGCAGGGGTCGCCTTCTTCTTCGCTCCCCTCTTCGCCACGACATTCCACCCCTCGGCTAGGTTGGTAGGAGCCGGAGGCAATGGTCGGGGTTCAGCTGGTGCCGTTGATTTAGGAGGCACCTTTCCCGCACCCTTCTTCTTCTTGCCCTTCGGGCCCTTTGGCGCAGGGTTTGCCGGCGCCATAAGCGTGGTCACGACTGGCTCAGCTCTCGCCTGTGTCTGACCCGCCTCTTTCCTCCTGTCGGCCGCAAATGGTGGCCGCGATCTCTCTTCCGGAGGAAGTCTCTCCTTGAAGGCCTCCAGCCTTGTGCTGACCATAGTGCCCACTTCCACCATTACAGTGCGCACTATGTCATCGACTGATAGAGCCTTCGCCGTTGCCTTTGGCGCCTCCACCGGCCTTGAGCGCTCCACGTCAGCTCTTAGGCGGGCAAACTCCCCTCTCAGATCCACCAATTCCGCCTGCAGCCGCGTGTTCGAGGCTCTGAGGAGATGGACTTCCTCCGACGCCGTCCTGTTCGCCAAGGTGTTCACGGCTTTGGATATCGCACCCGCGGCCTCCTTCAGGGCCTTCGTGAAAGTACCCTTTAGGTTCCCTGACTTGCTGGCGACTCTGTTAATAACAGCCAGGCTTTCAGAGACCTGGCAATGCAAGTCAGAGACTAAAGGCTCCTCGGGGCGATATTCTAGCGACACGTCTGAGAGCCTTGAACTCGCGCGGCTCTGTATAGTTGCGGTCATACCCGCTACCTCCTCTTCCGCCCTCAGCCGACGCTCTTCGCGCTTGGCCTCATTGAGCGACTTTCTTGCGGCCAAGTCGATGTTCTCGCCAGGAGCAGATGGTGGGCCCTGGCTTCTCTTGGCTGCCTTCTCCTTTGCCTCTTCTTCTTCCGAGGACACAGAGTTTCTCTCTTTGTTCCGGCGCCTTTTCCTGTCCTTCCGGAACAAGGCCTTACTCCCTTCTTGCGCATTTGCACTGGTCGAGCCGACGGACATTACACTGTCCGCGTCTGACTCCGAGCCCGCCCAGAACCGACCCCGCGACAAAGTGGACGACCTGGACCTTCCACTAATAATGGAGGCAATCTCCTCCAGGTCCAGTCGTTCAACCACGACTTGCGCCGTCTTCAGCGCACCTCCTATCGGCAAAATTGCCGGACTATCGGCCCTCCTTGGCCTCGTCCCTCCCACAGCTCTCTCCTCTGGCTCAACAAGCAGAGCACCACTCCTCTCGTGCGCTCCCGCACCCTCGACGCTCACAACTACTCCTCCCTTCTCAGCGTCCACACCAACTTCGCCCATCCCGGGCACAACTACTCCTCCGTCCTTCTCCACACTCACTCCGCCCATCTCGGGCCCCTCCCCAACAACACATCGGTATGACTGGCCCCCCCCAGATTCGTGGGGCTTGCGTGCCGTAGCACGGAGGGATTCCCCGGCCTCGTAGAGACCGGAACCCTCCTGGGGTAGAGAATTGAAATTCTGCAGTACCGACATGTTTATACTGTTCCACAGTTGGGCTTTTCTGTCGGGGTGTGCTCCCCTAGGCCGTGTCCATAACAATGGACTAAAGACACGCCCATGCCTAGCTGGTTTTGGTCCGCGCCGGGAATAAATTCCCGGTCCACTCGCCCGCAAGTGCGAGTGGTTTCCCCTATCCGCCACCTGGGGACGCGCCCAGTAGGAGACCAGCAACTCCCTTGGGAACCTAACCTAACCTAACCTAACCTAACCTAACCTAACCTAACCTTACCTAACCTAACCTAACCTAACCTAACCTAACCTAACCTAACCTAACCTAACCTTTTTTTTTTTTTTTTTTTTTTTTTTTATCGTGAGGAAATCCTTTTACGGATACCGGCCCGAGTGGGGACTCGAGCGGGTTATGTGGGACTCGTAGACCGGCTGAAGGCCGATCCCAATACCCACTAAAACCTCACGGTGCTCCTCCTCGACCGCCACTGGCCGCGAGACGCGGGGACTATAATCGTCCACGAAACGCGGCGGCGGGAGCCTGCTAGGCACGTCGCGGAGTCAAGGGTGTGTGGGCACCCTCGACGGCCTGCTCTGAGTGGCGCGCGGGAGCAACCTGCGCGCGCCTACTCGGGCCAGGTTGGTAGGCGGCCAGCTTCCCCAAGCTGACCGCCCTCTGGCACATTAGGGCGGAAGGCGGCGATCGTGTGCCGCCCTCCGGCGACCCGGTCTCTAACCTAACCTAACCTAACCTAACCTAACCTAACCTTTTTTTTTTTTTTTTTTTTTTTTTTTTTTTTTTTTTTTATCGTGAGGAAATCCTTTTACGGATACCGGCCCGAGTGGGGACTCGAGCGGGTTATGTGGGACTCGTGGACCGGCTGAAGGCCGATCCCAATACCCACTAAAACCTCACGGTGCTCCTCCTCGACCGCCACTGACCGCGAGACACGGGGACGTGAGTCTTCCGCGAAACGCGGCGGCGGGAGCCTGCAAGGCACGTCGCGGAGTCAAGGGTGTGTGGGCACCCTCGACGGCCTGCTCGGAGTAGCGCGCGGGAGCAACCTGCGCGCGCCTACTCGGGCCAGGTTGGTAGGCGGTCAGCTTCCCCAAGCTGACCGCCCTCTGGCACATTAGGGCGGAAGGCGGCGATCGTGTGCCGCCCTCCGGCGACCCGGTCTCTTACGGCGGATGGCGACTTCGGCAAAAGCCTCCCTCGCCCGTTCCGCCGACTCCTTCTCGAGCACCACTGCCTCGCAGAAGGATGAGACCGCATCCCACGACGTCTCGCTGCCGGCCATAGCTTTGACCACGGCCGGCAGGGAAAGGTCGTCCCCTATGACGTCGCGCAAAGCGCGACGTTGAGACGCCCAGGCTGAGCACACCTCCAATGTGTGCTGGGCCGTCTCATCGAGGCAGTCGTCGCAGTGGTGGCAGCGAGCGTCGGGCTCCCTCCCGGCGATCCGACACAGATAACCCCCGAAGCAGCCATGCCCCGTGAGCACCTGTGTCGTGCGGAAGGTTAGGACGCCGTGACGCCGCGCTAACCACTGGCGGAACACTGGACGAACAGCCTCGATCGTCCTCAGGCCGGCAGATGGTGTTGCCAGCCGAGATTCCCACAACTCCATTGCGGCTACCCGCACCTCCTCAGTGCGTGCCTGGCTTGCCGGTTCCCCGGACACTAGGCCTCGACGCCGGCAATAGACCGACGCCAGAGACCGAGCATCCAGATCCCACGGCATGACTCCAGCCAGCACGCACGCCACCTCACCGGAGATGGTCCGGTACCCCCGTATCGCCCGGATGGCCATCACCCTCTGCGCCCGTCGTAGCAGGGTGATGTTTTGCCGATCCAGGGCGTCCGCCCAGACGGGAGCACCGTAGAGGGCCATCGACCTGACCACTCCGGTGTACAGCCGACGGCTAGAGGCGCTCGGCCCATCGACATTGGGCAAAAGGCGCGCCAGTGCCGCCGCTGTCTTCATCAGTTTCGGGGCCAAGGATGTAAAGTGGCCCCGGAAACTCCACCGACCGTCCAGAACAAGTCCGAGGTACTTCATGCTCCTCTTGACGTCTATGTTGACGCCACCGACGACGATGTGGGCATCAGGTGGTGGGCCCTTTCGAGGAGCATGGAAGTATAACGCCTCGGACTTGTTCAAGGCGACCTCCAGACCAAGCCGCCTTATGCGGCCGACAATCTCCGCTACTCCAGCGGTCGCGAGTACCGCCGCCTCCCGATAGGTCCTCTGCTGTGCCAAGACCAGCGTGTCATCGGCGTAGCAGAGGACCTTTATCCCCCT
The DNA here is from genome assembly GCF_056956725.1 of Heliconius melpomene rosina. Taxonomy (NCBI): domain Eukaryota; kingdom Metazoa; phylum Arthropoda; class Insecta; order Lepidoptera; family Nymphalidae; genus Heliconius; species Heliconius melpomene. Next base: position 14,412,058 of record NC_140394.1, on the reverse strand, counting down.
CAGGGTACCGCCTCGCAGCACCCAGTCGTATCCGATGTTCCAGAGGATCGGACCCAGCACCGATCCTTGTGGAACACCGGCCGACACCTCATACTCCTCCCAACCTCCTCCAGGAGCCGGAAAGATCACAGACCTCCCGGATAGGTAAGCCCCGATGACGCAGCGCAGGTATGGAGGCACACGGTGGTATAAAAGTGCCTCCTTAATGCAGGGCCAGGGCAGGGAGTTGAAGGCGTTGGCGATGTCTAAAGACACCGCCAAAACTCCATCGCCCTTGGCCACCGCATCCTGCGCATGGGACTTCACCTCCAGTATGGCATCCACCGTCGATCGCCCCCTGCGGAAGCCATACTGCTGGTCCGAGAGGTCCGGACCTGTCTCCTCCAAGTGGTGTTGCAGCCTCCTGGCTACAACACGCTCGAAGAGCTTGGCGATCTCGCTCAAGAGCACGATGGGCCTATAGGCGGAGGCTGAATCCGCCGGGCGACCCTCCTTCTTGATGAGGACTAGCCTGCCTGTCTTCCACCGCTGTGGAATTATGGCTTGAGCCAGACAGGCAGAGAATAGCCCTCGCACTCTGGGCCCAAGGATGTTAAGGGCCAGAGTTAGCGCCCGGCCGGGAACGCCATCCAAGCCCGGGGCGGTGCTCTTGAGCCGAGATCGGCATATAGCTTCTTCGAGCTCCTTCTCATCCACCAGTGGTGCGACACTATCGACTTCCTCCTCCTGCACTACAGGGCGGGCCATGGTTGGTGGTGTAAAACTGGCCCGCTGCGGGAACAATGACGTCAGCACTCCTCGGAGGACGTCCGGTTGGAGCGACTGCGTCAAGGGCGGAGCCCACGTCCGGAGTTTACCGCACACCATGCGATACGGCGTTCCGAACGGATCCCCGTCTATCCCCGCGATCAATCGGTCGTTAGATTCTGCCTTCGAACGACCGATTGCTTCCTGTAGCGCCTTCCTCGCCTCAACATACGTGCGGTACCGCCGTTCCTCCTCCTCTTCCTCTCGGCGTACCCGCCTGCGATAGTGCGTGTACTGGCGTCTCGCCTCAATGCAGGTGACGCGCAATTGAGCGATCTCTCCCGACCACCAGTACACTTGTCGCCGCTGAGGGCGGTGCCTAGAACGGGGCATAGACGCGTCGCAGATACGCGTCATAGCCCTCTGCGCCCAGGTGGCAGCGTCTTCCACAGACGCCAAGCTCTGGGGCAGCCAGGCCTGCACTATCGCAGCCTCCTCCAGGAGTTCTCTGTCGAGACACCCAAGTCGCCACCGCGGTCCGAACTCTCCCGAAGTTGGACTGGGGGCTGACTGCGCCGCTGAATGTGTGGAGATCTCATATTGGATGTAGAGATGGTCCGAGAGAGTCTCCACATCATTCAGCACTCGCCAGCCCTGAACACGGCACGCTAGGACAGGACTCGCAAACGTAATGTCTACGACGGACCCGCCCTGCCTTCGCACACACGTGTTTGTAGTCCCTCGGTTGAGAACTGACAAACCGGTGGCGACAATCCACTCCTCCAATGTCGCACCACGTACGTCCGTCTTTGCGGAGCCCCACACGCTGGATTTAGCATTCAGGTCTCCTGCGACCAAGACCTCCGGCGCACGGTGTCTTTCCACCATTTCCCCCAAGCGGATTAGGAATTCCTCGAACTCTGCAAGAGTTCGATTGGGAGAAAAGTAGACGCCTATTACAACTAGATCGCCGACATGTGCCGCGACGCATCCCGCACCCTTCTCTACTCGTGAAAAGGGCGGAGAGCCCGCAGCGATCTGGGTGACCAGAGCTACCACTCCGGTGTTGTCTGCGACCCAGTTGTCACGCGCAGGAATGCTATAAGGCTCCGCAACGACCGCCACCTGAATCGACCACTGCACCAGGCTTTGGACCAATAAGTCTTGGGCTCTGGCACAGTGGTTGATGTTCGCCTGGAGCACGTGGAGCGCCATTATTGATGCTCCATGTGCTGCAGCTCCTCGCCCTGCGTCGGGGCTTCAGGTCGGCTTCGGCTTGTTCGCCTCGCCGCACCTCTCCGCTTCTTCGATTGAGCGCACATCTTGGCGCACGCTGCTCCACCTGCCAGATGATCCGCGGGCCTTTTTGCGTCCTCACAAATAGGACAATGCGCCGAAGCGGAGCAGCTACTTTGTTTGTGCCCTGGCTTCCCGCACCTGTAACAGTGTGCACTCCGGTCTTTGTCACTCGTGCAATTAGCCGCGACATGCCCTACTTCGTGGCAGCGGAAGCAGCGCAGCACACGAGGCTTCAGTAACTGCACGCGTGCCGACACAAAGCCGACCAACAGCCTTCCGCCGCTGACCTTCTTCGCCGCTGCCACTGGACAGCGGAGCCAGGCAGTACCGAGCCCATTTCGATCTTGGCGGATCTCCCCCACTTTAACGGCGCTAGCGTCGCAGCCACCTGCTCGACTCACAGCCGCCGCCACCTCCTCCGATGTCACAGAGTCATCGAGCCCACAAACTCTCAGCTCCGCACACCTGGTGGGCCTCGAGACCTGCACATCGCCAGCGTTAAGGACGCTCCGCAGATGTTGCGCGAGAACGTCCGCCTTCTCCCCGGTATTCAAACCCGGCAGTTCGAGTAGCCTCGCTCCCGTTGAGGCAACTCTGAACCTGACGTCCATGATGCCCAGATCTTCCAGTACCACCTTCTCCTTGATCTGGATCAGGACGTCCTTGTAAGTCACCTCCTTAGCACCCGGCTGCAGCTTCAGCGCAACCACAGACGACCTAGGAGGTCGCAGTCTGGGAGCTTTCGGCGCAGACTTTTGTCGCGTCTTCCCGCCCTTCGGCTGCTGCTGGACAGCCTTCTCCTTCTTCTTCTTGCCCTTCCTGGCGACGACGTTCCACCCCTCATTTAGGTCTGCCGGAGCAGGTGGTAGAGGCCGCGGCTCTGGAGCTTTCGCCACAGTGCTCTTCCCCTTACCCTTGCCTTTGCCCTTGCCCTTACCCTTGCCACTCTCCGGCATTGGGCCTCTTTTGGGAGCAGGGTTCGCAGGAGCCATGAGCGTGGTTGTCGTCTCTGCCCTCGCCGATGTTGTGGCAGTCGCTTTATTGGCACCCTTTGACGCCGCCAGCGGAGGGCGCATGTTCTTCTCCGGAAGAAGTCGGCTCTCAAGTCCCTCAATCCTTGCACTGACCATGGTTCCGACCTCCATCATAATGGAGCGCATCAGCTCGTCGGAACGCCCAGGCATAACCTTCTCAGGTGCCACTCCTTGGCCCTTTTGCTTTTGGAGGTCAGCCCGTAAAAGACTGACCTCGTTTCTCAACTCCGACATTTCGTAGCGCAGCTTGTTATTATGAACGCGCAGCTGCGCCACCTCCTCTGTCGCCGTCCGCTGTGCCAACTCGTCTACGGCCATGCCTATGGCTTTGGCAGCCTCCTTTAGGGCCCTGGTAAAGGTGCCCTTCAGGTTACCAGACTTGGTGGCAACCTTCCTTATAATTTCTAGGCTCCCAGCCACCTGATGCTGTAGGTCAGATGCGAGTCTGGCTTCGTCCTGCTCCCCATCGGACCGCCGAGACATGTCTGAAAGTCTAGAACTGACTCTAGACCGCACGACTGAGACACTTTCCAGTACCTCTTTCTCATTTCTGAGTTGTAACTCCTCTTTATTGGCCTCCCTAATCTTCTCAGCTTCTGTAGTAGGCCGACCTCTTTCTCTTTTCTTGGCCACAACTTTTGACGCCGGTCGGTCGGACTCTCCATCGCCGGAGGACCCTGATTGGTCACTCGGCTTCCGTGGTCTTTTCCTCCTATCTTTCATGAACTGTGACCGCGTCTTAGTTCGTTGCGACTCCACCGACATTACGCTTTCGGAATCAGAAGCTCTCGACTCCAATGCTGCCCATAGCCGCCCAAACGACGAACCAGATCCTCTCCTCGATCTACCACCAGTGATAGACGCTACATCGTCGAGATCCACCCTGGTCAAAACCACTCGCGGCTCCCCCTCTGCGAATTGGCCAACATAATCTGACCCAAACGCCACACTACTCGACACGGACTGCCTCCGCTGTTCACATTCACGTGTCTCCACAACCACTGCCGTTGCACTTCCAACACCTTCGCCCTTCCCGGACCCAACTTCTCCTTCTCCTTCTCCTTCTCCGCCCTTCACAGGCACTCCCTCTACTCCGCCCATCTCGGGCCCCTCCCCAGCAACACATCGGAAAGACTGGCCCCCCCCAGATTCGCGGGGCTTGCGTGCCGTAGCACGGAGGGATTCCCCGGCCTCGTAGAGACCGGAACCCTCCTGGGGTAGTGAATTGTAATTCTGCTTGTCCGACATGTTTGTTACTGTTCCACAGTGGGGTTTTTCTGTCGGGGTGTGCTCCCCTAGGCCGTGTCCATAACAATGGACTAAAGACACGCCCATGCCTAGCTGGTTTTGGTCCGCGCCGGGAACAAATTCCCGGTCCACTCGCCCGCAAGTGCGAGTGGTTTCCCCTATCCGCCACCGGGGGACGCGCCCAGTAGGAGACCAGCAACTCCCTTGGGAACCTAACCTAACCTAACCTAACCTTTTTTTTTTTTTTTTTTTTTTTTTTTTTTTTTTTTTTTTTTTTTTAACGTGAGGAAATCCTTTTACGGATACCGGCCCGAGTGGGGACTCGAGCGGGTTATGTGGGACTCGCGGACGAGGCAGATGTAGGCCGTCCGCATACCCACTAAAACCTCACGGTGCTCCTCCTCGACCGCCACTGGCCGCGAGACGCGGGGACTAGAATCGTCCACGAATCGCGGCGGCGGGAGCCTGCTAGGCACGTCGCGGAGTCAAGGGTGTGTGGGCACCCTCGACGGCCTGCTCGGAGTAGCGCGCGGGAGCAACCTGCGCGCGCCTACTCGGGCCAGGTTGGTAGACGGCCAGCTTCCCCAAGCTGACCGCCCTCTGGCACATTAGGGCGGAAGGCGGCGGTCGTGTGCCGCCCTCCGGCGACCCGGTCTCTTACGGCGGATGGCGACTTCGGCAAAAGCCTCCCTCGCCCGTTCCGCCGACTCCTTCTCGAGCACCACTGCCTCGCAGAAGGATGAGACCGCGTCCCACGACGTCTCGCTGCCGGTCAGAGCCTTGACCACGGCCGGCAGGGAAAGGTCGTCCCCTATGACGTCGCGCAAAGCGCGACGTTGAGACGCCCAGGCAGAGCACACCTCCAACGTGTGCTGGGCCGTCTCATCGAGGCAGTCGTCGCAGTGGTGGCAGCGAGCGTCGGGCTCCCTTCCGGCGATCCGACACAGGTAACCCCCGAAGCAGCCATGCCCCGTGAGCACCTGTGTCATGCGGAAGGTTAGGACGCCGTGACGCCGCGCTAACCACTGGCGGAACACTGGACGAACAGCCTCGATCGTCCTCAGGCCGGCAGTTGGTGTTGCCAGCCGAGTTTCCCACATTTTAACTGCGGCTTCCCGCGCCTCCTCAGTGCGTGCTTGGCTTGCCGGTTCCCCGGACACTAGGCCTCGACGCCGGCAATAGACCGACGCCAGAGACAGAGCATCCAGATCCCACGGCATGACTCCAGCCAGCACGCACGCCACTTCACCGGAGATGGTCCGGTACCCCCGTATCGCCCGGATGGCCATCACCCTCTGCGCACGTCGCAGCAGGGTGATGTTGTGCCGGTCCAGGGCGTCCGCCCATACGGGAGCACCGTAGAGCGCCATCGATCTGACCACTCCGGTGTACAGCCGACGGCTAGAGGCGCTCGGCCCATCCACATTGGGCAAAAGGCGCGCCAGTGCCGCCGCTGTCTTCAACAGTTTCGGGGCCAAAGATGTAAAGTGGCCCCGAAAACTCCACCGACCATCCAGAACAAGTCCGAGGTACTTCATGCTCCGGGAACCTAACCTAACCTAACCTTTTTTTTTTTTTTTTTTTTTTTTTTTTTTTTTTTTTTTTTTTTCCGTGAGGAAATCCTTTTACGGATACCGGCCCGAGTGGGGACTCGAGCGGGTTATGTGGGACTCGTGGACCGGCTGAAGGCCGATCCCAATACCCACTAAAACCTCACGGTGCTCCTCCTCGACCGCCACTGGCCGCAAGACGCGGGGACTGGAATCGTCCACGAATTGCGGCGGCGGGAGCCTGCTAGGCACGTCGCGGAGTCAAGGGTGTGTGGGCACCCTCGACGGCCTGCTCGGAGTAGCGCGCGGGAGCAACCTGCGCGCGCCTACTCGGGCCAGGTTGGTAGGCGGCCAGCTTCCCCAAGCTGACCGCCCTCTGGCACATTAGGGCGGAAGGCGGCGGTCGTGTGCCGCCCTCCGGCGACCCGGTCTCTTACGGCGGATGGCGACTTCGGCAAAAGCCTCCCTCGCCCGTTCCGCCGACTCCTTCTCGAGCACCACTGCCTCGCAGAAGGATGAGACCGCGTCCCACGACGTCTCGCTACCGGCCATGGCCTTGACTACGGCCGGCAGGGAAAGGTCGTCCCCGATGACGTCGCGCAAAGCGCGACGTTGAGACGCCCAGGCTGTGCACACCTCCAACGTGTGCTGGGCCGTCTCGTCGAGGCAGTCGTCGCAGTGGTGGCAGCGAGCGTCGGGCTCCCTCCCAGCGATCCGACACAGGTAAGCCCCGAAGCAACCATGCCCCGTGAGCACCTGTGTGGTGCGGAAGGTTAGGACGCCGTGACGCCGCGCTAACCACTGGCGGAAAACTGGACGAACCGCCTCGATCGTCAACCGGCCGGCAGATGGTGTCGCCAGCCGGGATTCCCACATTCTTACCGCGGTTTCCCGCGCCTCCTCCGTGCGTGCCTGGCTTGCCGGTTCTCCGGACGCTAGGCCTCGACGCCGGCAATAGACCGACGCCAGAGACAGAGCATCCAGATCCCACGGCATGACTCCAGCCAGCACGCACGCCACCTCACCGGAGATGGTCCGGTACCCCCGTATCGCCCGGATGGCCATCACCCTCTGCGCACGTCGCAGCAGAGTGATGTTGTGCCGATCCAGAGCGTCCGCCCATACGGGAGCACCATAGAGCGCCATCGATCGGACCACTCCGGTGTACAGCCGACGGCTAGAGGCGCTCGGCCCATCGACGTTGGGCAAAAGGCGCGCCAATGCCGCCGCTGTCTTCAACAGCTTCGGGGCCAAAGATGTAAAGTGGCCCCGAAAACTCCACCGACCGTCTAGAACAAGTCCGAGGTACTTCATACTCCTCTTGACGTCGATTCGGACGCCACCGACGACGATGTGGGCATCTGCCGGTGGGCCCTTTCGAGGAGCATGGAAGTATAACGCCTCGGACTTGTTCAGGGCAACCTCCAATCCCAACCTTCTAATTCGGCCGACGACTTCGGCCACTCCGGCCGTCGCGAGCACTGCTGCCTCGCGATAAGTCCTCTGCTGCGCCAAGACCAGCGTGTCATCGGCGTAGCAGAGGACTCCAACTCCTCGTAGGGTGTCGCCTCTCAACACCCAGTCGTACCCGATGTTCCACAGGAGTGGCCCGAGAACCGAGCCCTGTGGAACACCGCACGACACTTCATACGCCTCCCATCCTCCTCCAGGAGCCGGAAACGTCACGGACCTCCCGGACAGGTAAGCCCCGATGACGCGGCGCAGGTATGGAGGCACTCGGTGATAGATAAGTGCCTCCTCAATGCAGGGCCAGGGCAGGGAGTTAAAGGCGTTGGCGATGTCTAAAGACACCGCCAAGACTCCATCGCCCAGGGCCACCGCATCCTGCGCATGAGACTTCACCCTCAGTATGGCATCCACCGTCGAGCGCCCCCTGCGGAAGCCATACTGGAGGTCCGAGAGGTCCGGACCTGTCCGCTCCAAGTGACGCTGCAACCTCCTCGTCACAACCCGCTCGAAGAGTTTGGCGATCTCGCTCAAGAGCACAATTGGTCTGTAGGCCGAGGCCGAGTCCGCCGGGCGACCCTCCTTCTTAAGGAGGACTAGCCTGCCTGTCTTCCACCGCTGTGGAATTATGGCTTGAGCCAGACAGGCAGAGAATAGTCCTCTCACTCTGGGCCCAAGGATGTTAAGGGCCAGAGTTATCGCCCTCCCGGGAACGCCATCAAGGCCGGGTGCGGTGCTCTTGCCGCGAGATCGGCGAACTGCTTCCTCCAGCTCCTCCTCCTCCACCTGTGGTGCGACGCTGTCCTCCTCCTCTTGCGGTGCAGGGCGGGCCATAGTTGGTGTTGTAAAATTGGCCCGCTGCGGGAATAGTGACGACAGAACCCCTCGGAGAATGTCCGGTCGGAGTGTCTGCGTCAGTGGCGGAGCCCAAGCCCGTAGCTTGCCAAGTACCATACGGTAAGGCGTGCCAAACGGGTCTTGGTCTATTCCCGCGAGCATCTGGTCGTGTGACTCGCCTTTCACACGACCGATCTCCTCCTGCAACCGCGTTCTCGCCTCGACATACAATTGGTACAGTCGGTCTTCCTCCTCCTGCACCTTCTGTACCCGCCTGCGATAGTGGCTGTACTGGCGTCTCGCCGCAACGCAGATGGTACGCAGTTGCGCGATCTCCCACGACCACCAGTACACCTGCCGCCGATGGGGGCGGCGCCCGGAACGGGGCATTGACGCGTCACAAATACGCGTCAGCGCCCCCTGCGCCCAGGATGCGGCGTCTTCTGCAGACGCCAAGCTCTGGGGCAACCTAACCTAACCTTTTTTTTTTTTTTTTTTTTTTTTTTTTTTAACGTGAGGAAATCCTTTTACGGATACCGGCCCGAGTGGGGACTCGAGCGGGTTATGTGGGACTCGCGGACTTGGCAGATGTAGGCCGTCCGCATACCCACTAAAACCTCACGGTGCTCCTCCTCGACCGCCACTGGCCGCGAGACGCGGGGACTAGAATCGTCCACGACTCGCGGCGGCGGGAGCCTGCTAGGCACGTCGCGGAGTCAAGGGTGTGTGGGCACCCTCGACGGCCTGCTCGGAGTAGCGCGCGGGAGCAACCTGCGCGCGCCTACTCGGGCCAGGTTGGTAGGCGGCCAGCTTCCCCAAGCTGACCGCCCTCTGGCACATTAGGGCGGAAGGCGGCGGTCGTGTGCCGCCCTCCGGCGACCCGGTCTCTTACGGCGGATGGCGACTTCGGCAAAAGCCTCCCTCGCCCGTTCCGCCGACTCCTTCACGAGCACCACTGCCTCGCAGAAGGACGAAACCGCGTCCCACGACGTCTCGCTGCCGGCCATGGCCTTGACCACGGCCGGCAGGGAAAGGTCGTCCCCGATGACGTCGCGCAAAGCGCGACGTTGAGACGCCCAGGCTGTGCACACCTCCAACGTGTGCTGGGCCGTCTCGTCGAGGCAGTCGTCGCAATGGTGGCAGCGAGCGTCGGGCTCCCTCCCAGCGATCCGACACAGGTAACCTCCGAAGCAACCATGCCCCGTGAGCACCTGCGTCGTGCGGAAGGTTAGGACGCCGTGACGCCGCGCTAACCACTGGCGGAATACTGGACGAACCGCCTCGATCGTCAACCGGCCGGCAGATGGTGTCGCCAGCCGGGATTCCCACACTTCTAATGCGGCTTCCCGCTCCTCCTCGGCGCGTGCTGGACTGGCCGGTTCCCCGGACGCTAGGCCCCGACGTCGGCAATAGACCGACGCCAGAGACAGAGCATCCAGATCCCACGGCATGACTCCAGCCAGCACGCACGCCACCTCACCGGAGATGGTCCGGTACCCCCGTATCGCCCGGATGGCCATCACCCTCTGCGCACGTCGCAGCAGAGTGATGTTGTGCCGATCCAGAGCGTCCGCCCATACGGGAGCACCGTAGAGCGCCATCGATCGGACCACTCCGGTGTACAGCCGACGGCTAGTGGCGCTCGGCCCATCGACGTTGGGCAAAAGGCGCGCCAATGCCGCCGCTGTCTTCAACAGTTTCGGGGCCAAGGATGTAAAATGGCCCCGGAAACTCCACCGACCGTCTAGAACAAGTCCGAGGTACTTCATACTCCTCTTGACGTCGATTCGGACGCCACCGACGACGATGTGGGCATCTGCCGGTGGGCCCTTTCGAGGAGCATGGAAGTATAACGCCTCGGACTTGTTCAGGGCAACCTCCAAGCCCAACCTTCTAATTCGGCCGACGACGTCGGCCACTGCGGCCGTTGCGAGCACTGCTGCCTCGCGATAAGTCCTCTGCTGCGCCAAGACCAGCGTGTCATCGGCGTAGCAGAGGACTCCAACTCCTCGTAGGGTGTCGCCTCTCAACACCCAGTCGTACCCGATGTTCCACAGGAGCGGCCCGAGAACCGAGCCCTGTGGAACACCGCACGACACTTCGTACTCTTCCCACCCTCCTCCAGGAGCCGGAAAGGTCACAGACCTCCCGGACAGGTAAGCCCCGATGACGCGGCGCAGGTATGGAGGCACTCGGTGATAGATAAGTGCCTCCTCAATGCAGGGCCAGGGCAGGGAGTTAAAGGCGTTGGCGATGTCTAAAGACACCGCCAAGACTCCATCGCCCAGGGCCACCGCATCCTGCGCATGGGACTTCACCCTCAGTATGGCATCCACCGTCGAGCGCCCCCTGCGGAAGCCATACTGGAGGTCCGAGAGGTCCGGACCTGTCCGCTCCAAGTGACGCTGCAACCTCCTCGTCACAACTCGCTCGAAGAGTTTGGCGATCTCGCTCAAGAGCACAATTGGCCTGTAGGCCGAGGCCGAGTCCGCCGGGCGACCCTCCTTCTTAAGGAGGACTAGCCTGCCTGTCTTCCACCGCTGTGGAATTATGGCTTGAGCCAGACAGGCAGAGAATAGTCCTCTCACTCTGGGCCCAAGGATGTTAAGGGCCAGAGTTAACGCCCTCCCAGGAACGCCATCAAGGCCGGGTGCGGTGCTCTTGCCGCGAGATCGGCGAACTGCTTCCTCCAGCTCCTCCTCCTCCACCTGTGGTGCGACGCTGTCCTCCTCCTCTTGCGGTGCAGGGCGGGCCATTGAAGGTGGTGAAAAATTGGCCCGCTGCGGGAATAGTGACGACAGAACCCCTCGGAGAATGTCCGGTCGGAGTGTCTGCGTCAGTGGCGGAGCCCAAGCCCGTAGCTTGCCAAGTACCATACGGTAAGGCGTGCCAAACGGGTCTTGGTCTATTCCCGCGAGCATCTGGTCGTGTGACTCGCCTTTCACACGACCGATCTCCTCCTGCAACCGCGTTCTCGCCTCGACATACAATTGGTACAGTCGGTCTTCCTCCTCCTGCACCTTCTGTACCCGCCTGCGATAGTGGCTGTACTGGCGTCTCGCCGCAACGCAGATGGTACGCAGTTGCGCGATCTCCCACGACCACCAGTACACCTGCCGCCGTTGAGGGCGGCGCCCGGAACGGGGCATTGACGCGTCACAAATACGCGTCAGCGCCCCCTGCGCCCAGGATGCGGCGTCTTCTGAAGACGCCAAGCTCTGGGGCAGCCAGGACTCCACTATCGCGGCCTCCTCCAACAATTGCCTGTCGAGGCGACCCAATTGCCACCGCGGTCCGCACTCTCGCGAGGTTGGACTGAGGGTTGGTTGCACCGCCGAATGTGTGGAGATCTCGTAAGAGATGTAAAGGTGATCCGAGAGAGTCTCCACATCATCCAGCACTCGCCAACCCCGAACACGACTCGCTAGGGCCGGGCTCGCGAACGAAACGTCCACGACGGATCCGCCCAGCCTTCGCACGCACGTGTTTGTCGTCCCCCGGTTGAGTACCGACAAACCGGTGGCAATCACCCACTCGGACAGCGTCACACCACGCACATCCGTCGTTGCGGAGCCCCACACGCTGGACTTCGCGTTGAGATCGCCGGCCACCAACACCTCCGCCGGACGAAATCGTTCTACCATTTCCCCCAATCGAATGAGAAACTCTTCAAACTCCGCAAGAGTTCGATTGGGGGAAAAGTAGACCCCTACGACAACGAGGTTGCCGACAAGTGCGGCGACGCATCCCGCACCCCTCTCTACTCGTGAGAAGGGCGGGGAGCCCGCGGCGACCTGGGTGATCACAGCCACCACCCCGGTGTTGTCGGCTACCCAGTTGTCTCTGTCGGGAACGCTGTAGGGCTCCGAAACAACCGCCACATGTATCGACCACTGCGCCAAGCTTTGGACCAATAAGTCTTGGGCTCTGGCACAGTGGTTGATGTTCGCCTGCAGAACTCGTTCAGCCATTATTGATCGAGCATAGGCTCCTCCTCCGTGGCCCTAGATTGGGCTTCAGGTTGGGCTTGGCTCGACGTCGCCTTCCCTCTCCCGCCTTTGCTGCGCTTCGATTGAGCACAAATCTTCGCGCATGTTGCACTGCCGGCTAAGTGGCCTGCAGGTCTCTGCGCGTCCTCGCACGCCGGACAGTGCGGTGCATCTGAGCACGTAGCCTGTTTGTGGCCAGGACGCCCACATCTAAAACAGTGCGAGCTCCTGTCCACACCCACACATTTTGCCGCTACATGCCCCGTTTCGTGGCAGCGGAAACAACGCAGCACCCGCTGCTGCAACAGCGTCACTTTCGCTGACACGAAACCCACCAATAGGCGACCTCCGCTCACCTTCTTGGCAGCCACTACCGGACAGCGTACCCAAGCAGTACCAAGACCGGCACGGTCACGCCGAACCTCCCCGACTTTGATGGCGCCGACATCGCAACCACCGACTCTGCTAACAGCTGCGGCAACCTCCTCCGACGTAACCGAGTCGTCCAACCCACTAACCCGTAGCTCTGCGCATTTAGTGGGCCTGGAGACTTGAACATCGCTCTCGTCCAGCACAGCCCGCAACTTTTGCGCAAGAGCATCCGCCTTGTCACCCGAGTTGAGCCCCGGGATTTCGAGTAGCCTCGCGCCAGTTGAGGCTACTCTAAATCTCATATCCGAGATGTCTAGCTCCCCGAGGTCAACTTTGGCCTTCAGCTGGGTGAGCACCTGACTATAGGTCAGGTTGCTCTCAGCCGCGCTGGGTTGAAGCTTTAGCGCTACTACTGCGGACCGCGGCGGTCTTAATTTCGGAACCTTTGGGGCCTTTGGCGCTTTTGTCCCTGTTCCTTTCTTGGATTGCTGCTGAGCAGCAGCAGCAGTAGCAGGCTTCTTTTTGCCTCCCTTCCTGGCAACCACATTCCACCCTTCTGACAAGTCAGCTGGCGCAGGTGGAATTGGACGTGGCTGCGAGGCGTCCTTCACCGGAGCTGCCAGGGTCTTTTTGCCCTTGCCCTTTCCCTTGCCATTCTTTCCTGGCATCTGACCTCTTGTCGAGGCAGGATTGGCGGGAGCTACCAGAGTAGTTGGCGCTGTCGCCTCTGTTCTCGCCGATGTTGTGGCGGTCTCCTTCTGCGAACCCTTCGATGCCGCTAGCGGGGGACGCATGCTTCTCTCCGGCAGAAGCCGGTTCTGTAGGCCTTCTATCCGGGCGCTCACCATCGTTCCGACTTCTATCATAATGGCGCGGCGCAACTCAGCGTCAGAGCACCCAGGCTGACTAATGCCAGGCTCCACCACTTGTCTCCTTTGTGTTTGGAGGTCAGCCCGTAAAAGACTGACCTCGTTTCGCAGCTCGGCCATTTCATTGCGCAGCTTATTGTTGTGAGCGCGCAACTGAGCTACTTCTTCCGTCGCCGTACGCTGGGCCAGTTCATCTACCGCCATTCCTATGGCCCTTGCCGCCTGCTTTAGAGCCTTGGTGAAGGTCCCTTTTAGGTTGCCCGATTTGGTGGCAACCTTTCTTATCACCGCAAGGCTGTCTACCACCTGGTTCTTCAAGTCAGACGCAAGTATGGCCTCGTCTTGCTCTTTTTCGGACGGCAGAGTCATGTCCGAGAGCCTGGAGCTAGCCCTGGCCAGGGCGGCCGCAGCGCCGTCCGACCCCTCCTGTTCTGACCTCAGCAGCAACTCCTTCCTTTCTGTCTCACCGAGACCTTTCCGTCTCCTCATGGCAACCATTTTTGGCGCCGGTCTATCTGGCTCTCCTTCACCAGAAGACCCCGACTGATCGATCGGCTTCCGAGGCCTCTTCCGCCTGTCCTTCAAGAATTGTGCCCGTGTCCTTGACCTCTCCGACACCATCGACACAAAACTCTCGGTATCAGAGTCCTTGGACTCTGACGCTCCCCACAGCCGTCCATATGACGATCCGGACCCTCGTCTCGACCTGACACTGCCAACGGTCGACATTCCGTCACCGGCGTCCAATCTGGTCAGAACCACTCTTGGCTCCTTCCACACTCCTACGTTCTGGCCATCTCCAACTGACCCCTCCGCAGCGACACTCGAAACCGACACTCTCCGAGACGCCGCAACAACACCAACATCTTCCTCCGCCTTAAGCTCAACTACTCCGCCCTTCTCAGGCAACATCACATCGCCGCCCCTCTCGGGCCCAACACACTCCACCTCATCGTTTTGGTTTTTTGTTTTTTGAAATTCCATGTTGTTCCCACGAGTGTGGGGGAAAAACGGTCCATCCGAGCAGTGCCCCCTGTACTCGGATAAGCCTATTACGCCAGGGTGTCGGCCGGTACCCTGGCGGGACCAGCAGTAGCGACTGATCTCCCCATCAGCCATGAACCCCTCGCGCTGCTTCGCCGCTTGGGTTGGGGTAATTTTTTATAGAGGTTTTCTTCCTCGCAGCCCGGCCGGTAAAGGCAAGGCCCTCGGTTCCACTCCTGATTACGAGACATGACCGCAACCAAGAGTGGAGTTCCGATATATTCGGCGCTGGCACATCACTGCACCTGCGTGGCGGTAGGGTGAGTACACACCACGCGCGCCCTCCGGTTCCTCACACTGTGACCTCTGCATGACAGAGGACACGCGGAGAACCACGTCGGATTATTAGCCAGCTAGCAATCATTACCCAAGGACGAATCCTGTAGGCACCAATTACTCGCCGCCCAGGGTGCACCGGCCCGCACACTGTTCGTCCCCCCCGAATGACAAGCATTCGAGAAAGGGCCAACAGCGAGCGAACACACGAGGAGGTTATCCGACCAAGCACCCCAACCTAACCTTTTTTTTTTTTTTTTTTTTTTTATTTTTTTTTTTTTTTTTTTTTTTTTTTTTTTTTAACGTGAGGAAATCCTTTTACGGATACCGGCCCGAGTGGGGACTCGAGCGGGTTATGTGGGACTCGTGGACCGGCTGAAGGCCAATCCCAATACCCACTAAAACCTCACGGTGCTCCTCCTCGACCGCCATTGGCCGCGAGACGCGGGGACTAGAATCGTCCACGAATCGCGGCGGCGGGAGCCTGCTAGGCACGTCGCGGAGTCAAGGGTGTGTGGGCACCCTCGACGGCCTGCTCGGAGTAGCGCGCGGGAGCAACCTGCGCGCGCCTACTCGGGCCAGGTTGGTAGGCAGCCAGCTTCCCCAAGCTGACCGCCCTCTGGCACATTAGGGCGGAAGGCGGCGGTCGTGTGCCGCCCTCCGGCGACCCGGTCTCTTACGGCGGATGGCGACTTCGGCAAAAGCCTCCCTCGCCCGTTCCGCCGACTCCTTCTCGAGCACCACTGCCTCGCAGAAGGACGAAACCGCGTCCCACGACGTCTCGCTGCCGGCCATGGCCTTGACCACGGCCGGCAGGGAAAGGTCGTCCCCGATGACGTCGCGCAAAGCGCGACGTTGAGACGCCCAGGCTGTGCACACCTCCAACGTGTGCTGGGCCGTCTCGTCGAGGCAGTCGTCGCAGTGGTGGCAGCGAGACCCCAACCTAACCTTTTTTTTTTTTTTTTTTTTTTTTTTAACGTGAGGAAATCCTTTTACGGATACCGGCCCGAGTGGGGACTCGAGCGGGTTATGTGGGACTCGTGGACCGGCTGAAGGCCGATCCCAATACCCACTAAAACCTCACGGTGCTCCTACTCGACCGCCACTGGCCGCGAGACACGGGGACGTGAGTCTTCCGCGAAACGCGGCGGCGGGAGCCTGCAAGGCACGTCGCGGAGTCAAGGGTGTGTGGGCACCCTCGACGGCCTGCTCGGAGTAGCGCGCGGGAGCAACCTGCGCGCGCCTACTCGGGCCAGGTTGGTAGGCGGTCAGCTTCCCCAAGCTGACCGCCCTCTGGCACATTAGGGCGGAAGGCGGCGATCGTGTGCCGCCCTCCGGCGACCCGGTCTCTTACGGCGGATGGCGACTTCGGCAAAAGCCTCCCTCGCCCGTTCCGCCGACTCCTTCTCGAGCACCACTGCCTCGCAGAAGGATGAGACCGCATCCCACGACGTCTCGCTACCGGCCATGGCCTTGACCACGGCCGGCAGGGAAAGGTCGTCCCCGATGACGTCGCGCAAAGCGCGACGTTGAGACGCCCAGGCTGAGCACACCTCCAACGTGTGCTGGGCCGTCTCATCGAGGCAGTCGTCGCAGTGGTGGCAGCGAGCGTCGGGCTCCCTCCCGGCGATCCGACACAGGTAACCCCCGAAGCAGCCATGCCCCGTGAGCACCTGTGTCATGCGGAAGGTTAGGACGCCGTGACGCCGCGCTAACCACTGGCGGAACACTGGACGAACAGCCTCGATCGTCCTCAGGCCGGCAGATGGTGTTGCCAGCCGAGTTTCCCACAACTCCATTGCGGCTACCCGCACCTCCTCAGTGCGTGCCTGGCTTGCCGGTTCCCCGGACACTAGGCCTCGACGCCGGCAATAGACCGACGCCAGAGACAGAGCATCCAGATCCCACGGCATGACTCCAGCCAGCACGCACGCCACCTCACCGGAGATGGTCCGGTACCCCCGTATCGCCCGGATGGCCATCACCCTCTGCGCACGTCGCAGCAGGGTGACGTTGTGCCGATCCAGGGCGTCCGCCCAGACGGGAGCACCGTAGAGGGCCATCGACCTGACCACTCCGGTGTACAGCCGACGGCTAGTGGCGCTCGGCCCATCCACATTGGGCAAAAGGCGCGCCAGTGCCGCCGCTGTCTTCATCAGTTTCGGGGCCAAGGATGTAAAGTGGCCCCGGAAACTCCACCGACCGTCCAGAACAAGTCCGAGGTACTTCATGCTCCTCTTGACGTCTATGTTGACGCCACCGACGATGATGTGGGCATCAGGTGGTGGGCCCTTTCGAGGAGCATGGAAGTATAACGCCTCAGACTTGTTCAAGGCGACTTCCAGACCAAGCCGCTTTATGCGGCCGACAATCTCCGCTACTGCAGCGGTCGCGAGGACCGCCGCCTCCCGATAGGTCCTCTGCTGTGCCAAGACCAGCGTGTCGTCGGCGTAGCAGAGGACCTTTATCCCCCTCAGGGTACCGCCTCGCAGCACCCAGTCGTATCCGATGTTCCAGAGGATCGGACCCAGCACCGATCCTTGTGGAACACCGGCCGACACCTCGTACTCCTCCCAACCTCCTCCAGGAGCCGGAAAGGTCACAGACCTCCCGGACAGGTAAGCCCCGATGACGCGGCGCAGGTATGGAGGCACACGATGGTATAAAAGTGCCTCCTTAATGCAGGGCCAGGGCAGGGAGTTGAAGGCGTTGGCGATGTCTAAAGACACCGCCAAGACTCCATCGCCCAGGGCCACCGCATCCTGCGCATGGGACTTCACCTCTAGTATGGCATCCACCGTCGAACGCCCCCTGCGGAAGCCATACTGGTGGTCCGAGAGGTCCGGACCTGTCCCCTCCAAGTGGTGTTGTAGCCTCCTGGCTACAACACGCTCGAAGAGCTTGGCGATCTCGCTCAAGAGCACGATGGGCCTGTAGGCGGTGGCTGAATCCGCCGGGCGACCCTCCTTCTTGATGAGGACTAGCCTGCCTGTCTTCCACCGCTGTGGAATTATGGCTTGAGCCAGACAGGCAGAGAATAGCCCTCGCACTCTGGGCCCAAGGATGGTAAGGGCCAGAGTCAGCGCCCGGCCGGGAACGCCATCCAAGCCTGGGGCGGTGCTCTTGAGCCGAGATCGGCGTAAAGCTTCTTCGAGCTCCGTCTCATCCACCGGTGGTGCGACACTGTCCACTTCCTCCTCCTGCGCTACAGGGCGGGCCATGGTTGGTGGTGTAAAATTGGCCCGCTGCGGGAACAACGACGTCAGCACTCCTCGGAGAACGTCCGGTTGGAGCGACTGCGTCAAGGGCGGAGCCCACGTCCGGAGTTTGCCGCACACCATGCGATACGGCGTTCCGAACGGATCCCCGTCTATCCCCGCGATCAATCGGTCGTTAGATTCTGCTTTCGAACGACCGATTTCTTCCTGTAGCGCTTTCCGCGCCTCGACGTACGTGCGGTACCGCCGTTCCTCCTCCTCTTCCTCTCGGCGTACCCGCCTGCGATAGTGCGTGTACTGGCGTCTCGCCTCAATGCAGATGACACGCAATTGAGCGATCTCTCCCGACCACCAGTACACTTGTCGCCGCTGAGGGCGGTGCCTGGAACGGGGCATAGACGCGTCGCAGATACGCGTCATAGCCCTCTGCGCCCAGGTGGCAGCGTCTTCCACAGACGCCAAGCTCTGGGGCAGCCAGGCCTGCACTATCGCAGCCTCCTCCAGGAGTTCTCTGTCGAGACACCCAAGTCGCCACCGCGGTCCGAACTCTCCAGAAGTTGGACTGGGGGCTGACTGCGCCGCTGAATGTGTGGAGATCTCATATTGGATGTAGAGATGGTCCGAGAGAGTCTCCACATCATTCAGCACTCGCCAGCCCTGAACACGGCGCGCTAGGACAGGGCTCGCAAACGTTATGTCTACGACGGACCCGCCCTGCTTTCGCACGCACGTGTTTGTAGTCCCTCGGTTGAGAACTGACAATCCGGTGGCAACAATCCACTCCTCCAGTGTCACACCACGTAAGTCCGTCCTTGCGGAGCCCCACACGCTGGATTTAGCATTCAGGTCTCCTGCGACCAAGACCTCCGCCGCACGGTGTCTTTCCACCATTTCCCCCAAGCGGATTAGATATTCCTCGAACTCTGCAAGAGTTCGATTGGGGGAAAAGTAGACGCCTATGACAACTAGGTCGCCGACATGTGCCGCGACGCATCCCGCACCCTTCTCTACTCGTGAAAAGGGCGGAGAGCCCGCAGCGATCTGGGTGACCAGAGCTACCACTCCGGTGTTGTCTGCGACCCAGTTGTCACGCGCAGGAATGCTATAGGGCTCCGCAACGACCGCCACCTGAATCGACCACTGCACCAGGCTTTGGACCAATAAGTCTTGGGCTCTGGCACAGTGGTTGATGTTCGCCTGAAGCACGTGGAGCGCCATTATTGATGCTCCATGTGCTGCAGCTCCTCGCCCTGCGTCGGGGCTTCAGGTCGGCTTCGGCTTGTTCGTCTCGCCGCACCTCTCCGCTTCCTCGATTGAGCGCACATCTTCGCGCACGCTGCTCCGCCTGCCAGGTGATCCGCAGGCCTATTTGCGTCCTCGCAAATAGGGCAATGCGCCGAAGCAGAGCAACCACTTTGCTTGTGCCCTGGTTTCCCGCACCTAAAGCAGTGTGCACTCCGGTCCTTGTCACTCCTGCAATTTGCCGCGACATGCCCTACCTCGTGGCAGCGGAAGCAGCGCAGGACGCGAGGCTGCAGTAACTGCACGCGTGCCGACACAAAGCCGACCAACAGCCTTCCGCCGCTCACTTTCTTCGCTGCTGCCACTGGGCAGCGGACCCAGGCAGTGCCTAGTCCATTCCGGTCTTGGCGGATCTCACCCACCTTAACGGCGCTAGCGTCGCAGCCACCTGCTCGACTCACAGCCGCCGCCACCTCCTCCGATGTCACAGAGTCATCGAGCCCACATACTCGCAGCTCAGCACACCTGGTGGGCCTCGAGACCTGCACATCGCCAGCATTAAGGACGCTCCGCAGATGTTGCGCGAGAACGTCCGCCTTCTCTCCGGTATTGGCACCCGGCAGTTCGAGAAGCCTCGCTCCCGTTGAGGCAACTCTGAACCTGACGTCCGTGATACCCAGATCCTCCAGTACCACCTTCTCCTTGATCTGGGTCAGGACGTCTTTGTAGGTGACTTCTTTATTGGCACCCGGTTGCAGCTTTAGTGCGACCACAGACGACCTAGGAGGTCGTAGCCTAGGTGCTTTTGGCGCAGATTTTGGACGAGCCTTCTTGTCCTTCGGCTGCTGCTGAACAACCTTCTCCTTCTTCTTCTTGCCCTTCTTGGCGACGACGTTCCACCCCTCGTTCGTGTTTGCCGGAGCAGGTGGTAGAGGCCGCGGCTCGGGGGCTTTCGCCGCTTGTGCCTTATTGCTCTTCCCCTTACCCTTGCCCTTGCCTTTCGCAGGCTTTTGTCCTTTCGTGGGGGCTGGGTTGGCGGGGGGCATGAGTGTGGTCACTCTGGCCTCAGTCGCGCTTGTTGCCGAAGTTGAGGCTACATTCGCTTGCGTTTGGTCTGACGCAAGCGGCGGGCGCAAGCGCTTAGCTGGCAGTAGCCTGTCTTCCAAGCCTTCCAAGCGAGCACTGACCATGGTCCCGACTTGGATCATTATGCTCCTTGTGAGCTCGTCAGGTGCCACGAACTTCTCACTAGCAGACGGTTTGCCAGGTCTCTTCTGGATCTGCTGCTCCGCACCCCTATTCTCCTGTGGGCGACTGCGATCAAGGTCAGCCCGTAAAAGACTGACCTGACTTTGCATGTCCTTCATCTCCTGTTGCAGCTTGGTGTTGTGTGCTCGCAGTGTGGCGACCTCCTCGGTCACTGTTCGCTGAGCGAGCGTGTCCACAGCCACAGCTATAGACTTAGCTGCCTCCTTCAGGGCCTTCGTAAATGTGCCCTTCAAATTTCCGGATTTGCTGGCAACCTTTTGGATGATCGCCAGACTTTCTGCTACCTGACCTTTCAGGTCAGAGGTTAGCCTCGACTCCTCCAAGTCCAAATCCGAGAGCAACGACATACTGGACAAAGCCAAGTTTGTGTTGCTTTGCACAGCTAGGGTTCTTTGCGCCACCTCTTCCTCTGCCCTAAGCCGCCGTTCCTCCAATTTTGCCTTCCTGGCCTCAGCCTGCACTTCACATAGTCCCTTTGTCGTGGGCCTTCCTTTTCCTCTCCTGCCAGCCGCGATTTTCGGCGCTGGTCTGTCCGACACTCCCTCTCCAGAAGAACCGGATTCGTCGCTCCTACGTCTGGGCCGCTTCCTTCCGTCTTTCAGGAAAGACGCCCTTACGGTCTTTGACCGCGAATCGACCGAGGTGAGGCTCTCCGTATCCGAGCCTTTCGACCCAGGCACCCCCCAGAACCTTCCCGCAGACGAGATGGACTCACGTCTCGATCTCGCATCGTCGGACGCAATCGTCACTCCTTCGCTCAGGTCCAACCTCTCAACCACGACCCTCGCTTCCTTCAGGACACCTCCGCTGTTATGAGGCACCTCTTCCAACACCTCCACAGTCTCCTGCAACTCTCCGCCTTCCACAGGCATCTCTACTCCGCCTGTCACAGGCACTCCCACTTCTCCGCCCTTCCCAGGCACTCCCTCTACTCCGCCCATCTCGGGCCCTTCCCCAGCAACATATCGGCAAGGCTGGCCCCCCCCAGATTCGCGGGGCTTGCGTGCCGTAGCACGGAGGGATTCCCCGGCCTCGTGGAGACCGGAACCCTCCTGGGGTAATGAATTGCAATTCTGCTTGTCCGACATGTTTGGTTACTGTTCCACAGTGGGGCTTTTCTGTCGGGGTGTGCTCCCCTAGGCCGTGTCCATAACAATGGACTAAAGACACGCCCATGCCTAGCTGGTTTTGGTCCGCGCCGGGAATAAATTCCCGGTCCACTCGCCCGCAAGTGCGAGTGGTTTCCCCTATCCGCCACCGGGGGACGCGCCCAGTAGGAGACCAGCAACTCCCTTGGGGACCCCAACCTTTTTTTTTTTTTTTTTTTTTTTTTTTTTTTTTTTTTTTTAACGTGAGGAAATCCTTTTACGGATACCGGCCCGAGTGGGGACTCGAGCGGGTTATGTGGGACTCGTGGACCGGCTGAAGGCCGATCCCAATACCCACTAAAACCTCACGGTGCTCCTCCTCGACCGCCACTGGCCGCGAGACGCGGGGACTAGAATCGTCCACGAAACGCGGCGGCGGGAGCCTGCTAGGCACGTCGCGGAGTCAAGGGTGTGTGGGCACCCTCGACGGCCTGCTCGGAGTAGCGCGCGGGAGCAACCTGCGCGCGCCTTCTCGGGCCAGGTTGGTAGGCGGCCAGCTTCCCCAAGCTGACCGCCCTCTGGCACATTAGGGCGGAAGGCGGCGGTCGTGTGCCGCCCTCCGGCGACCCGGTCTCTTACGGCGGATGGCGACTTCGGCAAAAGCCTCCCTCGCCCGTTCCGCCGACTCCTTCTCGAGCACCACTGCCTCGCAGAAGGATGAGACCGCGTCCCACGACGTCTCGCTACCGGCCATGGCCTTGACCACGGCCGGCAGGGAAAGGTCGTCCCCGATGACGTCGCGCAAAGCGCGACGTTGAGACGCCCAGGCTGTGCACACCTCCAATGTGTGCTGGGCCGTCTCGTCGAGGCAGTCGTCGCAGTGGTGGCAGCGAGCGTCGGGCTCCCTCCCGGCGATCCGACACAGGTAACCCCCGAAGCAACCATGCCCCGTGAGCACCTGTGTGGTGCGGAAGGTTAGGACGCCGTGACGCCGCGCTAACCACTGGCGGAAAACTGGACGAACCGCCTCGATCGTCAACCGGCCGGCAGATGGTGTTGCCAGCCGAGTTTCCCACATTTTAACCGCGGCTTCCCGCGCCTCCTCAGTGCGTGCTTGGCTTGCCGGTTCCCCGGACACTAGGCCTCGACGCCGGCAATAGACCGACGCCAGAGAACGAGCATCCAGATCCCACGGCATGACTCCAGCCAGCACGCACGCCACCTCACCGGAGATGGTCCGGTACCCCCGTATCGCCCGGATGGCCATCACCCTCTGCGCACGTCGCAGCAGAGTGATGTTGTGCCGATCCAGAGCGTCCGCCCATACGGGAGCACCATAGAGCGCCATCGATCGGACCACTCCGGTGTACAGCCGACGGCTAGAGGCGCTCGGCCCATCGACGTTGGGCAAAAGGCGCGCCAATGCCGCCGCTGTCTTCAACAGTTTCGGGGCCAAGGATGTAAAATGGCCCCGGAAACTCCACCGACCGTCTAGAACAAGTCCGAGGTACTTCATACTCCTCTTGACGTCGATTCGGACGCCACCGACGATGATGTGGGCATCTGCCGGTGGGCCCTTTCGAGGAGCATGGAAGTATAATGCCTCAGACTTGTTCAGGGCAACCTCCAGGCCCAGCCTTCTAATTCGGCCGACGACGTCGGCCACTCCGGCCGTCGCGAGCACTGCTGCCTCCCGATAAGTCCTCTGCTGCGCCAAGACCAGCGTGTCATCGGCGTAGCAGAGGACTCCAACTCCTCGTAGGGTGTCGCCTCTCAACACCCAGTCGTACCCGATGTTCCACAGGAGCGGCCCGAGAACCGAGCCCTGTGGAACACCGCACGACACTTCGTACTCTTCCCACCCTCCTCCAGGAGCCGGAAAGGTCACAGACCTCCCGGACAGGTAAGCCCCGATGACGCGGCGCAGGTATGGAGGCACTCGGTGATAGATGAGTGCCTCCTCAATGCAGGGCCAGGGCAGGGATGGGGACCCCAACCTAACCTTTTTTTTTTTTTTTTTTTTTTTTTTTTTTTTTTTTTTTTTTTTTTAACGTGAGGAAATCCTTTTACGGATACCGGCCCGAGTGGGGACTCGAGCGGGTTATGTGGGACTCGTGGACCGGCTGAAGGCCGATCCCAATACCCACTAAAACCTCACGGTGCTCCTCCTCGACCGCCACTGGCCGCGAGACGCGGGGACTATAATCGTCCACGAAACGCGGCGGCGGGAGCCTGCTAGGCACGTCGCGGAGTCAAGGGTGTGTGGGCACCCTCGACGGCCTGCTCTGAGTAGCGCGCGGGAGCAACCTGCGCGCGCCTACTCGGGCCAGGTTGGTAGGCGGCCAGCTTCCCCAAGCTGACCGCCCTCTGGCACATTAGGGCGGAAGGCGGCGGTCGTGTGCCGCCCTCCGGCGACCCGGTCTCCACCCCAACCTAACCTAACCTAACCTAACCTAACCTAACCTAACCTAACCTAACCCATAGGAAATCGAATTTTTCAAAGTCTTTTCAGTTGTCGGATCCTGTCGCATATACTAGAACTAAGTGAAAGAACACCATTCACGCCAATCCCGAAGATCGCGACCACTCCTGGAACCCTGAAAGAGAGATTACAAATTTTTTGTTAAAGTTAACATACAATTGGACAATTGAACCACTTACCTTATTCCGATTCCCGAACTGTTGGTACCGGGTAGTAGGGTGCTCTGCGCCGTACCTGTCAAAAATTATTCAAAATTTTTACTGAATGTTTTTTTTTTGCGCCTTTTTTCACGCAAAAACCATAGAAAAATTCGGTTTTCGCCAATTATTTCCCGCACCTTCCCGCGCATTCCCGCGGGCTGTACACCATTTTGAAGGCCCCTCGGAGCCCGAACGATCGACACCGGTTTCAGCCGAATCCGAGCGGGGGAAAACTGAAAAAATCGACTTTAATCGATATCGAATCGACTTTTATATAGGAAATCCACCTAAGCTCTGACGATATCAAAATATTCATAGGAAATCGAATTTTTCAAAGTCTTTTTCAGTTGTCGGATCCTGTCGCATATACTAGAACTAAGTGAAAGAACACCATTCACGCCAATCCCGAAGATCGCGACCACTCCTGGAACCCTGAAAGAGAGATTACAAATTTTTGTTAAAGTTAACATACAATTGGACAATTGAACCACTTACCTTATTCCGATTCCCGAACTGTTGGTACCGGGTAGTAGGGTGCTCTGCGCCGTACCTGTCAAAAATTATTCAAAATTTTTACTGAATTTTTTGCGCCTTTTTTCACGCAAAAACCATAGAAAAATTCGGTTTTCGCCAATTATTTCCCGCACCTTCCCGCGCATTCCCGCGGGCTGTACACCATTTTGAAGGCCCCTCGGAGCCCGAACGATCGACACCGGTTTCAGCCGAATCCGAGCGGGGGAAACTGAAAAACCTATACTAACCCTATACTCACAATACTCACAATACAGGTAGCGAGGGTTCATTATTGAGGAAAACTTTGAACTCGGAAAAAATTCTTACCTTGACATTTCCATGCATTTCATGGCCTTCCTCTGCTGCAGCGCGGCCTGTAAAAATACAGAAAAATTTTAGAGCGTACCTTGACAGTCAGTGGCCTTTTACACCACTGACCACTACTATAGTAGGACAGTAATTTATATAAATTATACATATTTTATACATTTTAACTATTATTTTAAGACAGAGTATTTTTACAAAAACTATATCACATCTGCGGGAGTAAAACCTATATATATATATATTTCTTCTATATTGTATATATTCTTTTATTATTCTGACACGGTAGGCCGAGAGGGGAAGATTAGCTTTTTACTAAAAAACCTTTTGGTTCCCCTCACCCCAGTACATATCTTCTTCCTTCTTTATTTACTCCCGACAGTCTTTTATATTTATTTGACTCTGGGTGGCTCTATACACCACCCAGATAGCATTGACGAGTCTCTCTGGTAACACCAAAATGTTCTGCACACCATCAAAAGGACGTGGACTCTCTGGATCTCTCAGGAACACCAGAAGAAGTGGGGTTCCTGAACGACTCGCCGATCCGAACAAGCTCCCCGCCCGTCCCATCCCGCCCAAGGAAACAGAAGAAACCCAAGAGCGTCGCGACCGAGGAAAGCCCCAGTCCTAAGAAGAGACCAAGTTACGCGAGCAGGACAGCCGAAGCCAAGGCGTGGCTTACAAAAGCCAAAATCCACCTTGGCAACTCGCGTAACTTGAAGTCCGACATTAAAGCCGAGGTCACGGGAGCGATAGAGAGGTTGTACCAGCTCGTGAAGGAGGCGGAGGCAGAACAGAACGGCCTTGGGGCGTTAAAGGAGCCAAATAAAAAACAGCCCGAGTGCAATGAGCCGGAGGGGGAGCTCGCCCGAAAAATCGAGGAGCACTCGAGGCTGTTGATAGAGAACACCGAGCAAATGCTAGAATTGAAGACGGCGCTCGCTAAAAATACCACCTTGCTGGCAAATCCACCCTCTTCGTACGCTAGCGTCACCGCACTTGCGTCCAAGTCGAAGCCGGTGCAACCTGCCCTGCACTCCATCATCGTCTCCTCGGATGATGTATTGGAGATAGGGGAGGAGGTCCTGGAGCGAGTCCGCAAAGCGGTGGACGCAAAAGAGGGCTGGATAAGGGTGGAAAAGGTCCGGAAAGCTAAGGACGCGAGGATAGTCCTCGGCTGCCCTACCGTGGAAGACAGAGACAAGGCCCGAGAGCGACTGGAAGCCGGTCGCCTCCGAGTCGAGGACGTCAGGAACCGAGATCCAATGATCGTCCTGAGAGACCTGTTGAACATCAACTCAGACGAGGAGGTACTCCAGGCTCTCAGGAAACAAAACCGGGAGGTGTTTGACGGCCTCGGCGCGGAGGACGACAGGATCCAAGTCAGGTTCCGCAAAAAGGCGAGGAACCCCCACACGAGCCACCTGGTGCTGTCGGTTTCCCCCATCATATGGAGAAGAGCGACAGAACTAGGAGCTCTAAGAGTGGACCTGCAGAGGGTCAGGGTCCTGGACCAGTCGCCTCTAGTGCAGTGCTCCCGGTGTTTGGCATATGGCCACACGAAAAGGTACTGCACTGAGGAGGCGGACGTCTGCAGCCACTGTGGGGGCCCCCATCTAAAGGTAGCCTGTGAAATGCTGTCGGTCAATGTTACCCCTACTTGCAAGAACTCCATTAGGGCTAAGATTGACCGTACAGATCACAACGCCTTCAGCGAGGACTGTCTTGTCCGGAAGCGGTGGGAATCCCTGGCTCGCTCAAGCGTGGCCTACTGCTGAAGATGTGACGGCGGAATATGTTGGCGAGTGGAAGCGAGTGCACCATGCGCCTGTGAACGCACACCCGGCGGAACATACGTGCCTGAACTTCATCAGCACATTAAAATGGGCAGAAATCCAGGCCGTATGCAACGCAACAGGTTGCCCACTCAAACGCTGCAAGAGCCATCTGACAAAATGTGGCCCTCACTCCCCGGTATTATACACCAGAATGGAAAATATGACTCCTGACCAGAATGTGTCCCTAGCACATTCTGGAAAATGGTATACTCGGGTGGTAGTGACAAATACCAATGCGCCAGACAAGGTCTCACAGAGGTGTAAGCGCTTCAGCAAAATTTTTAATAAATTCAAACGAAAACCAAAATAAAGTAAAAATAAAAAATTTTTTATTCGATTATTTGTCAAAAATTTAAACTTTTAGAAACGTATTCCAAATTACTAAAAGTAAAGAAAAGTATTAAATCCCGTAATTTAGGCCCATATTAAAAAAAAAAAAAAAAAAATTAGAGTATAACAAAATGTATTAGAAAAGGTGAACAGTAAAATAGCGCAGTAAAAATTTCAACAAAGTAGTACGTCCCATTAACATAAATAAAAAACATATGAAAAACATACAGAAATGCATCCAAAGTCTCCGTTCCTCATGATGGAGGTTGCCAGAGATTATATATAAAAAAAAAAAAAAAAAAACCTAACCTAACCTAACTTAACCTAACCTAAATAGAATAGTGTGATGATGAAGTATATTTTATTAGAATAGTATGAAGATAAAGTATATTTTATAAAATAGTATGAAGATTAAGTATATTTTATAGAATAGTATAAAGATTGATACACGGCTAAGGATGCCGTAGATGAATTAGTAGTCAGCGTGCCACAGAAGAATGGTTAGAATACCATAGATGAATTAGTGGTCAGCGTGCCACAGAAGAATGGTTAGAATACCATAGATGAATTAGTGGTCAGCGTGCCACAGAAGAATGGTTAGAATACCATAGATGAATTAGTGGTCAGCGTGCCACAGAAGAATGGTTAGAATACCATAGATGAATTAACGGTCAGCGTACCGTAGATGAATTATCGGTCAGCGTGCCGAAGATTGATGATTGATATTATGTATTTAGAGTAAGAGCCTGCTTGCTCGAGGCTGGTGGTGGCCTCGGTATGTCGGGCGTAGTAGTAAAGTAAAACATTAAGTAAGCGCCTGCTCGTGACTGATGATTGCGGCAGTCAGGCATAGTGTGTAGTAGTCTTTGTAAGTAATGTATGCTTAAATTATTATGTTTGTTTATTAATATTGATTATTTTAGTATTTTTTTTTTTTTTTCTTTTGATTGATTCTGATTTATTTATTGACATTTTGACGATCCATTTTAAATATTTTTTGAATGACATTTAAAAGAGAATGCTTTTGAATTGATAATTTATAAATACACCAATTAATTTATTAAAATTATTAGTTTTTAATGACATTTGTTGCATTAATTTGAGGGAAATGGAGTCGGATGCTGAGACGCACCCTAGAGGAACCACCCAGTGGAATGATGGCAATGACAAACAAAAAAAAGGAATTTATCGAAAATGCAAAAAAAAAAACTTCGAGATCTTTGCGGCCGTAGGAGTGATTTACATCTTCTGATGAGCGGTTCATCTGATGTGATAAAGCGCTTCGGTGACATAAAGACAAGCAAAGGAACTTTTTACTGGTATACAAAAGCAATGTTTAGATTTATAAATTTCTGTATAATAGATAAGAATTAAAGTTAAACTTTAGTTACTGGTATTATAAAAGTTAATAGATCACATTTAAATGTAATTCCGCAGTTTGTGTGACATATAGAAAATTGGCTTACATAAGTAAATGAGTGTATAAATTTTGCTCGTTTGTTTTATAATGGGTCTTGTGAGGAAATAATTCGTATCTACAAAAAGTTTAATAAAGTGCTTTGAGCGAAATTATGATCAGTTTCTCAAAGAAATGAAAGCTAATACTAGACAATAAAAAAAATATACATCAATATTTCTGTAATAAATTACTCTTAGCTTTACTTTTAGATCTGGTTAAAACTAAAGAAAAAGGCTATTTTCTGTATTAGGATACTCGATAAACCTATTAGAAATGTAAAAAAACCAGAAGATTTATTGATTTATCTCAGATATCATGCATTAAAAGTAGAAAATTAGTCTCACTCGGGTATCGGGTCAGGATTAGGATCAGGATCAGGATCAGGTACCGTCAGTGTCATAAATATCATAGGTCATAACAGTGTTAGTTTGGTCTGCTAGTTCAAAATTTTATATATTGAAAGATATATATTTTTTATGTATCAATTATTGTGGCAACAAATATATTAAACAAGATAAATAGAAACACGATAACAAAGTCACAGCATTAGGTTCTGCCGCCAGTGTAGTAC
Source organism: Heliconius melpomene rosina (assembly GCF_056956725.1). Classification (NCBI taxonomy): domain Eukaryota; kingdom Metazoa; phylum Arthropoda; class Insecta; order Lepidoptera; family Nymphalidae; genus Heliconius; species Heliconius melpomene. Next base: position 14,382,789 of record NC_140394.1, on the reverse strand, counting down.
CACCTACAAGTTTCGACATTTTTTATTTCCAGTAGAATTCATATATGTGATTTATATCGGGTTGGGGTGATTGGAATAAATTAATTAATTTTGTTTCTATGTACATAAGAGTTTATTAGCATACACACGTTACAATTTTATTATTAGCATAATTACAATATGTACAGACGTTGCAAATTATGTGTAAATTAGAGAAACGACAGTCACAATTAATGAATCATCTCACTTTGTTGTCTTTTAGCGTTATCCAGTCTGCTTTGATTTATAGCAATTATTATCTTCTTACGTTGGTTTTGTATTCACACGTATTCACTATTTTATCGCACTATTTAAACGCTATGTTTAAAAAGGTAGTATATTGTCTTTATATATATTTTTCTCCAGTTCCAAAACATATTATTTAGTACAAAATGTATATTTATGTATTCTGCCATTTTCTTTATGGTAGCGAATTGAAACGCACATAGAGCGAGTGTCAATATCTGCATTTCTTAAGCTCATAAATTTAATAAACATGTAAACTAAGACTAGTAAACTTGTTAGTTTCTCTTCACCTCTCTTGGACCTCTGTCCAGGGGTTTACTTACCTTTTGAAAATTCATCTGATGACTAGGCAGGCGTTAGTGCTCTAGTTGTAGATAAAATTTGACTGCATTAAAATATGGCGTTTCGCGTTTGTTGCTTACCTTGTCTTAGTCAAATTTGTCACGAAGATAGATGTTTACTCTCTTACGATTTTATAAATTATACTTAATCTTCATAGTATTCTAATAAAATGCATAATAACTCTTAAAGTGACTAAATTTTCAATCAAAAGCTCTCCGACCAATAATATCTACAAAAGCTAGCAGTGGAAAACTTGATTTCCATGTTTTTGTTGTACGTACCTCACTTTGGGGCGGAATCTGATCCCGCTTCTGACTGTAAAGAAATCAAACACCTCGAGGCTTTTACAGAACTTATATTTCTTCCAGGGCTAAATAACATTAGGCTTGTACAATTTATATCTCAGGACTTTTACAGAACTTATACTTCTTCCAGGGCTAGATACCATTAGGCTTGTACACTGTATATCTTAAATTATAATACAATATTTTATTCTAGAGGACCACTTTCCTCTTCAGCTGCAAATCTAATAATGCGCATCAGAATTTTCAACACGTCAAGCGTCGCGCTAGTTCTATGTATAAATTTTCAAATATATCTTTTTATTAAACAAAGAGGTTGATTTACATTTTTCTATAACAAATTATCGTAAATATAAAAACTATTTATATAAAATCATTACACTACTAACTAAATCAAATTAAAATATTTCTTTACAACGAGGATAGTTTTAAGTGAAAACATAAACAAAAATCCAAAAGAATACATGTAAAATTAATATTTTATTTAAATGCGTGCGTTGACCCAGCTGATGAAGGAGGTGACTCGTGCATACCCGGAGGGCAACCCGGACTGGCAGCCGGCGCCGGGACGGAACGACACTACACCGATCTGGAAGTTGTAAATACATAGTAGGTATATAAAAAACGTACTTAATACGTTTTATGGTTGATCACAAATAATTAAACACATTTACACTAATCTTAGATAAAATAGAATCATAAATTGTTAGTAGTTTTACCAGGACTCTGCTACCACCGCTGACCACGACGAGGGGTCCGCCAGAGTCACCGTCGCAGATAGCCCGACCCTGGGCACCGCTGGTGCAGAGGGTGGACGCGAGCACTGAGCTTGAACCGTAGATACTTGCGCAGTTGGCGTTAGCGATCACACTCAGGGTAACTTCACGTTTTACATTGTTACTAACGAAAAGATCTGAAAACAAATATTGTATATTATGTACAATGTCTACAATTTTGTTTATACTACCTATAAAGAAAAGTAAATACACAACATCTATTGGACTCCAAGTGCCCGTCGTATTGCAAGAGGAGTGAGGGGGGCAATCCCAGGCTCTGCTTGGAGCTGCCCTGCAACACGACGGGCACACAGGCACAGGCACAGGCCATGTTTAGTCACTTACTGTCAGATATCCTGCCGTATCCAGCGGCGAGCGCATTCCATCCGGCGAAATTGTTGTTTAATAGAGAGCCGGAAGGCAGCACCACTTTGTTAATAGCATCTGAAATGAGATAATTATTATTTCCTTGTTCTGGTAAGTAGAGAAAGCGCGGTCTATAGATCCACGATTTAATGAAAATGGGCGGTGCGTGGGGGACGGTGTGTGTTCAGGTGGGTGTCCAGGTCCTCTCTGTCCTGCTTTGAAGTGCCTTGCTAATGTGGAGCTAACAAACACTATTTATAACTTTGTGTTTATCTTTGCACATCTGCCACATCTTGTATACCGTGACTCGTGGGTTCGACGACGGAACCTAACCCGGATCTTTTCTAATCTAAACAAATCCAAGACCTTCACATTCGTGATATATAATCATAATGTTGATTATATATTAATGATAATAAAATTTTCCTACTTTACTAAAGAATTATTATAACCTGATAACACAACACAAATATATTTTTATAATTGTTGAATAATATCTTTGTACATAAGAGTATAAACACGACGTTTGTGGATATGGTCCCCATTAGGGGGAATATATTACTTAGATGTCATCTCCCTGGTAATAAGACAAAGTTGAGTAACACTCACCCTGCCATATCCAGGATAAACCGTGAAGCTAAAAAATACACTTACTGGTATAAGTCACCCATGGGATAGTGATGATAGCAATATCATTGTTCAAGTTCTTCATGTTATAGCTGGCGTGGAGTTGGATACCAGTGGCGCTTGGTCGCTGACCACCGGAAAAGATGTTTAAGGAGCCGAGGACCACTGTTATGGATTTGCCCTGAGATTTCTCGGTCATCCAGCAGTGAGCGGCGGTTACTACCCGAGTGTTGGTGAGGAGGGATGACCCACATGTTGATGTTTGACCGGTGGTGAGGGTGACGACGAGACCACCCTAGAATCAGCAATCTGAATCAATTGAACCCCTTACAAGCTTAAATAGAAAAGGATTGTCAGGCAAATATCTTCAATCAGATACAGTAGGTCCTTATAATTATGTACAAACTTAACTACTTACCTGACAGTAATATGAGATATGCAATAGATTTTTTTTTAATTTAATTTAATTTAATAATTTGGATTCTAAAACACACAATATATGCTAGTTCATTATACTCGTATAAACAAATTTTAGTACCACATTTCCTAAATTCCTTACAGTTACGTAAGAGAAATCCGATTGCATGCATGCATGCTATGCATTTGATTCTAGAACTATTTCAAGATCTCTTTATGACTTCTTGAAATGAAAAGTTATTGATGTAGTAAGAGCTATTGGATATACTGTATAATTAATGTCCATACATATGACATCGAAAGTTTGCCCTACATCACGTGCAGCAGACAATTTATCCATAAAGGTTTAGTTGCATAAGCTGTTTACAACGTCGATATATTATTTTGCACTGAACTTGGAGGAACGATCAAGAGATACGTTAAAAATCAATGAGAAAGGCGAAACATATAAAAAGGGATAACATCTTTACTCTTATCTGGGTCTATTCTTTTTAAACCATACATTATGAGGCACAGCATTCTGCCAATTATTTAAAATTTTAAAAGTATTACGTGTATATTTACCAAATATGGATGAGATCCCAAAGCTGCTATGTTTCCTCCGACGATCCTGCCTCCATCAAAGTCCCTGGCTGCCTCTGCTGCCTTCAGCCGGCTGGCCAGGGGAATACCTATCTTATTGTGATAGTCCACTTCGATAGGTTCGTAGACATAGCGGGCGTTAACCGCGCAAAGAGCGGAGAGAAGGATCAGGAATTTCATGGTAAATAATGTAGGTGACAATTTGTGTAACGCTATTTATAGAAGTTTTTTTTTTGGGTACTGTCAGAAGATATTAAAAACCATAACGCTGATATAAAATAGATTATAGAATAGGAATAACGTTTCCGATATAGTTGTCAATAAGTTCTGTTGTAGAGGCCGGTCGCGGCGCCGACAGCGCGAGCGAGCGCCCTGATGGGAGCCGAGTGGACTGGTGATAGAATGAACACTGCATCACATGTGTACAACAGCCAATTTATCTTTTTTTTAACTTTTCCTAAAGTGCCATATTATTATAGTTTATTAGTTATAGTTTATTTACTTATTCTTGACGTTTCGTTGTTATGCAGAATTATTAGGGCTATATTATGTCTTTAACATGCAAATTATACAGAACCAACTATTAACATTTTATTAAAAATAGATTACGATGAAAAAGAAAAAAACAAGTGATTAAAAAATAAATCATTAACAAAAGATAAAGCAGTGGGTTTTTATTTTTTATACAAGTATATCTGTATTCGGTCGATATGTTCGCATCTCGTCGCAAACTTTATCTCTATCTGTTTCTCTTTCTGTACTTAACTTGATATTGTTATCTACTTACATTTTATACGCAATATTTCATATCTAGTGTACCTACGTGACAGTATTAGTATACTTACTGAGGCACGACGACATTACCTACGTCTGTGCGCTCTGGTAATAAGAGCAGAGGAACCCTAGCGGGGCTAACGGAGGGATGCATACATACCTTTTCTCTTCGTCCACTGTCATCAACCTCTTACTTATTTATTCTTTAAAACATACAAAAAAGTCTACTCATATATACAATCTTTTATTATAATCCATTATTCTATGCAGAACTTATAGCCGCGCCTGTATCCAACTGGCAAATGACGTCACTCGTGCGAACCCTGACGGGAACCCGATCTGACAGCCGCGAGATGATCCGAAAGAAGTAATACCAATCTGGGGAGAAGAAGGTGTCATTAAAATAAAACAAAATTAAATTAGTTCAATCCTAGACATCGGCTCGAAAATATGTCTAAAACTATTTTGAGTCGAGTTCCCCCACTTATCACGCCAATGTTTCAAATTTACCAAATGTCTAGCTCCACTGCTCGTATACGCGAGGGGACCCCCCGAGTCCCCGCTGCAGACCCCCACACTGCCCGCGCCGCTGGTGCAGAGGGTAGAGCTGATGATGGTGCTGCCTCCGAAGACATTGCGGCACTCAGTGTTGCTGATCACAGAGAGAGTCACTTGGCGGAGATCCTGGTTGTTACTGCCGGCCGCCGCTAGCAGTTACATGAAATGGAGTTAGATAATGTTTTTCTTAATCTTTTCTTAGGCTGGTATGGTGCAGTGAGACAGCGTCCCACAGGTGGGTTTGATTCCTATTTGGAGGATTTTTATTTAATTACTCGAAAACTGGGTCGAAAATTAAATATTTAAATGTTTCATTTTGTCACTCTGGTAACGAGGCAAAACGCGGCGTTGAGTACCACTGTTTAACACGCAATATCTTCTGTAGGGAAAGGAAGTGTCTTATTGGGAACGAAGTACCTTAACACTATGTTCGCAGGTTCCCTCAGCGTACCATACTATGAGCAGGATACAGTGTTAAGCTAAAAACATTAAGTTATATACAAAGTATGTTTATTAAGATTTTCCTTTAGAAGAAAGCGATTGATAATCCACTTGTCCAAAAACAACTCACAATCAGCAATCCTCCCGAAGCCGGCGGCGACGACGCGCTGCCCTACGAAGTCAACATTGAGCAACTGTCCGGAAGGCAGGGCGATGTTACCGATGATATCTGTAGAAGATGGACCATATGAGAATTGATACAAGAACAGAGTAGACTTTCCACGAGTTTAACAAGCATTAGCAAGCATATTTAAGCCGTTTGATTTGGTGACTCAGTGGACTAATAATTTATTTAAATGAAATCCTATATCTTTATAACTTATGTTAGAAGTGCTAAAAATTTTAAATATTATAAATAATCATACAACTCACTACTGTACGCTACAAAAGGAATACTAATAACGGCAACATCATTGTTTAGATTGTTGACATTGTAGCTCGCATGGACTTGTACGTTGCTGGTGGGGACCCTGTGACCTCCGGAGAACAGATTCGTGGAACCGAGGACTACCGTGAGCTGCCTGCCCTGGTTACTGCGGTCTCTCCAGCAGTGGGCTGCGGTTACCAGCCGAGTATTGGAGACTAAGGAGGAGCCACACATTGATGATCTTCCTGATGTAAGAGTTACGAGGAGACCGCCCTGGAAACATAACATGCATGTAATGTTATTTTTCTAAAAGGACTCTTTTACAGGTGGCTCTGCAAAGCTATATCATACATTGCTAGGCCGACTACTTAAACTGTAAGTCGAAATTCTTATATAGTAGGTACCTCTAATTGATAGTAAGTGATTGAAAAATATATCTTAACGCAAATTACGCATTTTTTAAAATAGATTGATTACCAAATATGGATTTGAGCCCAACGACGCTAGTTGCCCTCCTATGATTCTGGCACCATCGAAGTCCTGAGCTGCTTCGGCATTCTGCAGACGTTCAGCCGTTGGGATGCCGACACTCTCGTGGTAGTCCAAGGTGATGAGTTCGAAGACGCCCCTTGCATTGACCAGGGTCAGGCCAATTATAAATAGAACTAACTTCATGTTGATTACTGTTATTGTGAATATTCAGTTTAAATTTTATGGCGGCATTTATATACGTTTCATTTTTTGATTATTTGGGTACGGTAGGGAGTTCTGGAAAACCATTGTAGAGAAGTATACTTATAGTGTAACCACTAAAAATGGGTCCGCGTCGTTAATCTTCACATCAGGTTGCCTTTGTCTACCCTCCGATATGCGGAAAGAAAGAAGTTGCGTAGACTGGCCCATATCACTTATTTTGTTCTTACTTGGGAACTACTTATATACAATGACCAAATGAACGTCAAGGGGATTGTTAACTATTATTTTTTCTTTTCAAAATGCATTTTTTTGTATTTAATTCTCCTAAATTGTTTTATGTTATTAAGTACATACGGAACCAGTAAACTACTAGTTCAACTGAACTTGAACTGGTAACCGTGTAGTAAATATTATCAATTCGATAATCGTATTTTAACTTATACTACTTTTGATATGAATGTAGGTCGATTCAAAAAAGGTCACCTGAAGGACTTCATAGGTACATAGATTAGGCGTTGTGTAGCAGCACAGCGTCCCACTTAGTAGACTCGACAGTCGACTCCCGTAATACAGGAAAAGGAAATATTTTTATTTTTATATTTTACTGAACACGCAATGTTTCCCAAATAGGCAGTACAGGGTATTTGCGGCGTGGAGCTAGTAAAGAGAAAACCCGACAAGCTCGAGTCGGGCTCGGCCGCCGAGTGTTCTGTAATTCAGGCTTAGCTTAGTCAGGGTCCTTTCATCTGATACCTCACTTGAACTAGCTTAACTAGCTTTATTACCATATTTTGCCCCTCTATTAAGGTTATTATTTTTTTGGATTTAACCATAAATGTTAGTTTCAGATTTTTCCCTGAGCGAACACTACCCTGTAGATGCTAGCTGCTAAATTTCATAATTCTAGGTCAACCGGAAGTCCCCTATGAATTTCCCTTCATAGTGTCGAAATATGTATCTTTGGGATTAAAACGGCCATATCTTTTTTCTAAGTAAATATAAAAATATGTTTTGTATCAGGTAAACTTGGGGCCGTAGATATGACTATATGGTTTCAATTTCAATCCGATATCTCCAAGCATCCCCGAGACACATGGTCTTGATAGACAGACAGACGGACAGCGGTAGGCGGTGTACTTGAGTTATTTAGGTATATATGTAAATACATAAGTACATATGTAGCAAACTCTTACTTACAAACATATACGATGACATACTAATAATATAACTACATACTAATAATATAAACATATAATTATGTCACTTTGCAATAAACAACAAGTTTTTTAATGAAAACAGGAAATAAAATTGCGACAAAAATATTAATATTTATTACATCTCAATGAAGTCGTTGCTAAAAATCAATCTTTAACAATGAAAAACACGTTGAAGTCTCTCCTACGAGGGTCCTGGTGTAACTTTTTCAAAAACTTGTGAAATTCATCGTGCCCTGTACTACATTTTGATTTTTGCAAATTAGTTTCACTTGTATTACACAAATTTTTGTTTATTACAGACGTAACGGATCTTTCTTCATCAGTTCCAACTATGTCATGTTCATGCTCATTATGTAAAGGTTCCTTCCCTAGTATTTCAAGGACCGGGGAGTTGTCTACGTTAGGTTGTTTTGAATTGTCATTATCGTTTTCTTCATCAATTTTGCTTGATTCTGTAACATCTTTAGTTTCGTAAGCTTCTTCCTTAGATTCATCTAGATGTGGCACCTTGGTAAAAATATTCTGAATGTTACCTATAGATTGTCCTAAATTTGATATGATTTGATTTTCGTTATCTTCGTACGGAGAGTTATTTGTAATAAGGGGATCACCTTCAGCGTGGACATTTTGCGTTTTACTTTCTGTAAGATTGACGTTCACGGCCGTTGCCGTGTTGAGAGGCACTTCGCTTTCATTCCTTATATTTAACCTCCGCAGGGCAGGTTTAGCGGCCACTATGATAGCAACGGGGATGTCTTGGTTTATATCGTGTACTTCAGGTTGGACTGAGAATTTTTTATTCCATCTTTGGTTGGTCTTAACTGGAACTACTTTAAAGACTCTCCTCGCTCGAGCCAGTTTGTTGTTATTATCAATTAGTCCTTGACGAGACAACATCCCCATCGAGTCTCTCGATGCTTCTAGAAGTGTATTATTTCGTACAAAATTGTCCATCGACACAAGATTGACGCATAGTCCTGAGACGAATTGAAATAGAAATAATGCTGAAAAAAAATATATTTTTAAAATATTTGTAAAAAATTAGTACCCTGTGTTTGCATTTTCACTTTCTATCCGAAAAAAAACTGGTTAAGTGCGAGGAGGACTCGCCCACCGGCTTCTGTACTAATTTGTAACTTAAGTTTTTAGTAAAAATGAACTACACTTTTTATATGAAATACCTATACCTATCTATTTTAACTTTTCAGTTTTCTTTTTTACATTTGTAAAGTGTTATTCCACACTTAGGAATACAAAAATGTTATTTATGAAACGTATAAAAATTAAGACACGATGTTTTATAATTGGCTTACTAGTGGATGCAACAGTTAACTGATTTTTTGGCTCGAGTCCAGAAGTGCGACTGTAAACGCGGCAAGCTGTGGAGGAAATGAAATATTTATTTAAATGTATATTTTCATTTCTTCGCTCTGGTATCGAGGTAAAGCACGGCGTTGAGTTTCGCCACTCAACACGCAATGCCTCCAGAATTAGGTCCAGAATCCTCTTAGATACTTTATGCCTTTCTATGAAGTTGTTTTTTTGTTTATTTAGTGGATATAATTTTTATCTTCAACTACAACTAAACATATATACCTAACCACTTACCAAGTACCATATCCATCTTGGCTTCCCGACTGAGGGTCTCTACAGCACTCTTATATTCAATTGTACTAGAGCATTAATTAGTCCAATTCGCTTCGCTTCGACCGTGTGAGACACGCCTCATTTATTTTTAATTTCTATAATGAACATGTCAAGAAATTCAGTCGACTAATTTGATTAGAAGCCATTATTGCGAAATGGGAAAACGTCTAGCTGACAACACGACGTTTGAGAGTTCCAGTTCCACTCGGAGGAATGGTGATGCATAGGTCCGCTCTAGTAGACAAAACGCAGCGCCTAGTTCCGCCACTTAATGCACAGTATTACGAATGTTGGGTGGCGCCGACCTATATATATATATATATATATAGGTCAAACAAATAAAACAACTTGATAGTGTGGTAACTTGAAATAGAAGATTTATTAGAGTACATAGAAACTATTTTACGTAAGATATCATCACCTATGCTTACACTACGCAGGTACCAAACAGTTGTAAGTAAACGACTGCGGAAGAATGTTAGAGTAATTTCTGAGGGCATTTGAGGGTCCTATACGAGTGCAGAGAGTGTGTAGAGCTTACCGCCACCAGAGCGGGCGAGGCGAGAGGTTAACTTTGATAGGACCCCGAAGGGTTACTTCTGAAAGTTACTTCTGAAGGTAACTAGATATATGTTTATAGTTTATATTGAATATTAAATGTCTTGTATCATAATTATAAAACAAAAATACGACAAAAATAAAGTTTTTTAATTGACACATTTCACATAGGGTTGAGCATTCAAATAAAAAAATAATAAATATCATATATACATAAATATAAAATGATGAAATAAAATATACTGATCAAAATTAAAAATAATTTTGCTAGATGCCAGTCTTGGTGCTGTGGCACAAGCGTGGGACTGTAAGCGTGACAGGTCGTGGGTACGATTCCCACTCGAGGATATTCAATATTTTATATTTTTGATAACGAGCACGAAAATAGCCAATGGAAGTGTTTAAATAGGAACGGAGTGTCGCAACACTAGGTTCCCAGGTTCCCTCGGCCTATCCTGCTTTATGCGGAATACAGTGTGAAGCTAAAATATGTAGATATACAATAGGTACGGGAAAACCCTTCACAAACGTGCTTGTTCTTATCTATGATATTCTTGTCATTCATTATTTATTATCAATGTACCTAAAACCGATTTCAAAATTTAAATGATAACGAAAAGTATGTATTTATAAATGTATCAATAATCTTTTACCAAATTACAACGTTCAAATATGATGCTGTAGGCACCTGTTGTTGTGAGGAATACTTCTAGCAGTCCACCATCACTTTATACAATACGCTCGTCAATTATAACTTATTTAAATTCTAAAAATGTATTTAAATAACCTTTTACAATTTAATATACTTCATTATTTAATTTCAAAATATGATTAATTGAAATTGCTTGTGTCAAAGAGAATGTTACTTATTTTGAATATATTATAATCTACTTTATTATCATATTTGGCATTCAGCAAGAAACTACAACAGGAAGTGAATAATTTGAAAATTTTCAAACGCGGGAACACAATTCGTATCATAAAAATATAATAAAATTCTTTCGATTGATTTATATTAAAATTATTTTTATTCAACTATAGATAAAAACTAATAAAATTTTGGAAATTCTAGACATTATTTAGAAAAAATTAGTAAGCAATTTAGTAGGATTCATTCTAAAGTAGTAATTGCTTCTAAATCTAAGTATTAAATAGTAAGAGCATCAATTTGGACCAAAATTTGACAATTTTAAAGTACTACATATTATTAAATATAGAATTTTCTCGCAATTTCTTAGCGACGATGACAATATTCTGAAGTAAGCGAAGTTTATATATTATATCAAATATTACTTTAATTATATTCTTTCAAAATTTCAAGACTTATTAAAGGACAATAAGAATAACTTAAAAAGACAATTTTATATTTTATATTTTTTACTTAAAATATCAACTGTATATGTATGTATACTGATACTATTAGTGAACCAGAACTCAGCCAGAAACAGCCAGAAACAGCCAGAAACAGCCAGAAACAGCCAGGCCAGCCTGCCTGTACTACAACACGCGTGACTCTGTTGTTTTAGAAAGTGTTCTGTAGAAAGAACATATCACTTTGTCGTGTCTTTTTAAGAAACATTCAATTGTCTTTAAAATAGCGTTGAAGAAGGTTACATGAACACTATCGTAGAAGAATAGAACTATTCATATTATAACGTCTGCCGATTTATTATTACTTTAAAAAGCTCGAATAATCTTGAAAGATAGTCATTTATTATTGTGCTACATAACGCATATTGTACAAAAATAACAAAACTTAACCTAAATAAATAAATAAATAAACATCTTAACTGAGATCTCTGATCTATTTTAAGTTAAGGAAGAAAAGAACATTATTTTATGTGTTTTAATATGAATTCATTATATTTTTTATTAATTATCTTCCAATTTTACTATCTACGTATGAGATTAACACTACTATCGCCATTAAAAATGTCTTTTGAAGATCTAAAATTAAAAATAATTATGACTATTGTACAAAATATCAAAGAAAAACATTTATAATGAAAAGACAAATTTGATGTGGCTGGTTGTGCCTTGTGTGCACAACCCACGTCACGAGCACCTGCCGCACCCAGCACGGCGTGACGACGCGGTGTTAATCGTCTTCTTATAATAAAAATATTAAAATACAAGCAGATATTTAATCCTGCGCCTCCCAAAATATATCAAAAACCATGGAAAGTTTTAAATTCCAAGAAGTGCAGGATCAAATCCAATTACATTGTTTTTTTATATGTAATTTTAATATTCTTTTCCGTCATTTATATATTTTATTATTTTTAAAGCACGTGGCGTTTGTTCCCGAACATTGAGAGTGGTTTTATCGTTGCGTTCTGTTTGTTTTCCGCTTCGCCTTCCGAGGAGCAACCTCGTCAGTCACCTGCGGAAAGGACAAGAGGAGGATAAGTGTTATATTGTTATATTGCTATTGCTATACTGAGTTCCGCCAGTCAACACGCAAATACCTCCAGAGGACGAGAGTGCCTTAATGGGAACAGAGTGTTTAACACTAGGTAGCCAGGTGCTCTCTGCCCTTGCACTTGACCTTGCTACGTGTGGGATGCAGCTATTTTTGGCATGATTTATATCAGGTTTGGGTTAATAGAATAAATTAACTAAATTTGTTTATCGATAAATTAGATTTATATTATAAGCAAAATTACAATATGTACAAACGTTACAAGTTACCTGTATCAATTAATTATAGATATCTGACGGGAGCGACGGGAGCGACGGGAGCGACGGGAGCGACGGGAGTGACGGGAGCGACGGGAGCGACGGGAGCGATGGGAGTGACGGGAGCGACGGGAGTGACGGGAGTGACGGGAGCGATGGGAGTGACGGGAGCGACGGGAGTGACGGGAGCGACGGGAGTGAGGCAGCGACGGGTGCGACGGGAGCGACGGGAGCGACGGGAGCGACGGGAGCGACGGGAGCGACGGGAGTGACGGGTGCGACGGGAGTGACGGGAGTGACGGGAGCGATGGGAGTGACGGGAGCGACGGGAGTGACGGGAGCGACGGGAGTGAGGCAGCGACGGGTGCGACGGGAGCGACGGGAGCGACGGGAGCGACGGGAGCGACGGGAGCGACGGGAGCGACGGGAGTGACGGGAGCGACGGGAGCGACGGGTGCGACGGGAGCGATGGCAGTGACGGGAGTGACGGGAGCGACGGGAGCGACGGGAGCGACGGGAGCGATGGGAGTGACGGGAGCGACGGGAGCGACGGGAGCGACGGGAGCGACGGGAGTGACGGGAGCGATGGCAGTGACGGGAGTGAGTGACGGGAGCGACGGGAGCGACGGGAGCGACGGGAGCGACGGGAGCGACGAGAGCGACGGTAGCGACGGGAGAGACGCGAGCGACGGGAGCGACGGGAGCGACGGGAGCGATGGGAGTGACGGGAGCGACGGGAGTGGCGGGAGCGACGGTAGTGACGGGAGCGACGCGAGTGACGGGAACGACGGGAGCGACGGGAGCGACGGGAGTGACGGGAGCGACGGGAGCGACGGGAGCGACGGGAGCGACGGGAGCGATGGCAGTGACGGGAGCGACGGGAGCGACGGGAGTGACGCGAGCGACGGGAGTGACGCGAGCGACGGGAGCGACGGGAGCGACGGGAGCGATGGCAGTGACGGGAGTGAGTGACGGGAGCGACGGGAGCGACGGGAGTGACGGTAGTGACACTGTGTACTTGTACGCTGGATGTTTTCATTAATCTTGTTTAGTTTTTAGTTTTATTAGAGTAATTGTCTTGTGGCAGTTAAGGCCTCAGTTTATTATACTTATTATTTAGTCGTAATAAGTTTTTGCTTATTACGTTGCTTACCGTAGCTGTGATCCTGGCGGGTGCGGGCGGCGCCGGCGACTGGGTCGAGCTCGATGAGGCTTGCGAGTCTTGTCTGAAAATCAACATTCATATTAATATGATTAATAACAATGTTCATATATGATTGTTGTAGCACTACACTCACTTCACACCGACTTCAAAATTATAAAATGTTTGTGAAATTATTTTTTATACATTACTTTTTAGTTCATTGTTTGAAGTCGGTTTTTATTCTTGTTAAAAATTAATTTATTTTCTGATTTAAAGTGATGCGTAGACTTCGAAAGGATGCTTCTCAAATGAGTAAATAGTGCTAGGTCCTATGTAAAAGTTTAATCTTAATTGGGTATTATTTTTGTGCAAACTAACAATTTGGCACATTGACAAGAACATACATAACAAATATTCGGGCGAATTGGGAACCTCTCCCATTTTTTTTAAGTTGGTTAAAAAAGAAATCTCGACGCGACGACGAGGAATCTCATTTCTTCAATTTTGTCACAACAATGTTTTTCCTTGTCACTTAACTTAACCTGACGCTACCCCTGGCGGGGGAGGGGGAGGCAGAGGGAACGCTCTCTACATAAGTCTTTTACTATAACTACTACAGTACAATTTTAATTTTAATAATCAATTTTGTAACACTGTTTTACTGCATACAAGACTGAAATGTTTTAAGATCGTATGTGCGAGTATGAGGACAGCCACATGCTGTCATAAACAAGTTTCGCGGCGCAGAGGCACAAGCGTGTGACTGTAGCCTCAGCGGTTGTAGCTTCGATTTCCATTCGGGGAAATTAATTATTTAATATTTTCATTTTCTTGCTCAGACAACAAGACAAAGCGACACTAGGTTCTGCTACACAGCACGCAATATATCAAACCCGGGGCGGTGCGAGGGGAACAGAGTCTCCTGGCACGGGGTCCCTGAGTTTCCCCGAGTCAAATCTGTCAAATATTGGTTAAGAAATAAATATGATTTTCTTTCAATATGTATTTCTGAGTACTAACCTCCTCATCCTCGGCGGAGGCGGCGGCGGAGTCCTCGACGGAGAATTGGTCAAAATCGATTTAGGGAGCATCTTAGCCACCACCCTGCCGCTGGTCGCTGAGCTGGACTTCGACAAGGAGCCCTTGTCCTTATCAGATTCTGCTTTGTCAGTTTTGATTGTGTTTATAGATGCCGTGGATATTGAACGAGATTTGTCAGTTTTGGAAGATTTGTAGTCCTCTAAGATGGTTGAGCGCGTTTCGTTTCCATCTAGAGTTGTATCTGTTTCGACAGCAACTGCGAAAAGAAAAATTCAATAATTTAAGACTGTTTATTGAACCCGCGCTCCTTGATGAAGAGCGACGATGATCAATTTCCCATATCTAATGCCAATTAAGTAAAAAAAAACTCTGCATCCCGCATGGCAGGTAAGTAAAAGGAGCCTAGTATTTTGTTAAAATGCTCTTTATGTTCATTTAAAGAAATAAAAGAAAAATAATACTTATTAAGAAAGCGTATACAATTTGCACTTAGCGGTTCCCATGTTGTTACGGCGGTGGTGGATGCTCAGTTCAACAAAACTGTAAAAATATAAAAAATAAGAACAAAAATTTCGCACAAGGACAGTGCCCAGCGACCTGACGCAGCCTGACTGTGAATGCGACAGATTTGGATCCCCTCTCGGAGGAATTGCTCTGTTAACAAGACAAAGTGCGTTTAGTTCCCTGCGTTCTCTGCGCGAGGAACGCAGTACTTGTTTCCTCTGCCCACTCTGCCTAAGCTGGTTTATTTAAAGATATCTAAGTACATACTCGTGTCGAGGGTCGCGTCGGATCACAAGACGGTGTCGAGCGCGTCCAGGGAGCGCAGCAGCGCGGGGTCGCGCGCGCACCACACCGCCAGCTCCTCGCGCGACACCAGCCCGTCCGCGTCCGTGTCCATCAGCTGCGGGTATACAAGCAACATCACTCATTTATTATTCTAGTAAAAATACAAATAGACAAAAAGACAAAAATACGACGGTATATGTAAAGATGGACATATCTTTTTTTTCGCGGCCGTAGGGTGCATTACATAATGTTAATTGTCTCCATGTACACAACTCAGTGTACCTACCTACTGAACGAAGAGCTTAGTGATAGACCTCTCCGTTCTCCACTTTCCGCTGAATTTTTGAAACATTGCGTGTAAGTAAGAACCCACAACCGGCGTGTTTACGGTCACTACAGGTAAATAGACACTCTTATAGATATGTTACATGGAAGATCCTATCAACATGGTCCTCAGCAGCCGCCTTGTGTAGAGGAGGAGCAGCAGCCCTCCCAAGCAGCTCATACACCGCCCGAACGACCGCTAGCATCTCCGACCGGGAGATGCGCCCGTCACCGTCCACGTCATATAGCGCAAACACCCAGGAGAGCTTTTCCTGGCGAGAGCCGCGAGCTACCCGAGATAAAGTGTCTAGGAATTCCTGAAAAATAAACACTGTGTGCAGAGTGGCGGAACTTGCCGCGCTATATTGGTACGTTGTTACCAGAGCGGGAAGTGGGAATCGAACCCAAAATCGTCACGTATACAAGAACGCGAAGGTCCTTAGAAATTTTCTTTTTCAAGCCGGTCGGTGAGTGAAGGACTCTTCGAATAGATCCAACACTGATGTATTTAATCCGTCTTAGGTAAAGTGACTTAACTTAATTATTTTATCTTATATTAGTTGTTATTAAATCTCATTCCCTACACAACTCGTCCAATAAAATAATTTCTCTAAATCTTTACAGGAACGGGAAAAGGGTGGGGTGTCCCACTTTACGTCATGAGGGAGGTGGGGAGGTGAGGACTAGTTCAATATTTAGGCAATTCTGTAATAATATTTCTTTAAGGCCAGTAAACTGTAATGTGACTGTAAAATCGACTAATTGTGGATTCGATCCCTACTCGAAGAAATGAAATACTTATTTAAATGTATATTTTCATTTCTCCGCTCTGGTGTCCACCACTCACACAACCCCCACAGAATTTGGCGTAAAGTGGGGATCGGAGTGTCTTAACACTAGATTCCCTCTGCCTACCCTGCTGTGTGCGGGACACAGCGTGAAGCTGATTTAATCTTGTTTTTTTAAAAAAAAATTATATCTTTAAAATGAAACACGTGAAGCCGAAGCATTTACTTAAACATAATAATTTTAAATAATATTTCGACATTATTGTGTAGTCACGCCGCTGCAGTATAAGTAAAGTTGATAGTCACGTGGCGCTGACCTCCTGAGCAGTGGCTCTCAACCTCTTCTAATGTATTTACGGAGGAAGTCTATAAGTATACGAGGCTATGGGCTATTACCTACTCTTACAACTCGTTATTAGTCTCCATTTGCCCGGATTGTAAGAATTCTAAAGTCGTGCCACCAACTGAGCTACGAGCGCCAGTATCAGAACATCTATGTGGCTAGATGAGAACGCACTGGCACGGTTAACAAGAAACGCGGTGAAAGGATCATCTAGTCGAGGTGTCATGTTAAGTATTTTAAATAGATAACAACATGCTACGATAGTCAAGAGGTTGAGAATCTCTGCTCCAGATCCTTTTAACAAAATTGAATTGAATAATAGACATTTTGAAGGTGAAGCTTTTAAGCTCTATTTTGATAGATTTCTTTTCTGCCGCTTTGTATTTAATCCGATCTGGTTAGACACATTGCAGCGTTGGGTTCCGCATTCCATGCATACTTTTTTTACATTTCTTTTTAGTTTCAGCTGTCCTGAACATTCCGTTATATGCCCGCTCTCTGCAATATTACGAGGCGTTTCTTGTACTGTTGACGGCCACTTAACAATTTTTTTAATAAACAAGTAGTATGTGTATGAGAAATTCGAAATCAAGCTACGAGTACCTTGACGAGACCAAAGCGGTCAATGGAACGCTTGGACGGTGAACGAGGGACGCGGGTTCAAATCTCGCTACGTACAAACTCACACGTCGACACTTGAATGAGTGCATTATTTGTTTTGCTGCCTCTCATAAAAAACATAAGTCGCGTTGATTTCTGCAGCCGTCCTTTGTCTGCGTGCATTATGCGGGATACAGCGTGAAAGTAAAATACAAATATAATTTTTGTTACAAATTCAGTACAGTTGTGCACACAGAGTGGCGCGGGCGGCGCAGAGTACAGTCGTGTTCACGAAACAATAAAATGTTTTATACGTTATTTTATAACGTCGTAAAACAAAACGGGGACGGGGTCACTTTGTTGTCCATCTGTCAAGACCATTCATCTCGAGATCTCGCGGAGGTATCAAGCTAAAATTATTACGAAATATTCAAACCTAAGGTCAGGAATTAAAAAAAATCTAGGTTTCGAGTCAAGGCAATCAAAAGATACTATAATCAGTTTTGCCGCGTTTTGTATGAAATTTGCCTCGTAATCAACACCTATAGGCTATTTTCCTTGACGACACGGTTATGAATTTCGGCACGAAGTGAGAACTTACAATATCAAATAAAAAATTCGATAAAAAAATCGTCACAAACTTATTATACCTTCTGGGTCATGTTCACGTTCAGGTCGGATTCGAAGCCGCACCTTCCCACGCGCCATACACGCGCCATACCGCAATGCGTCAGAGGGGACAATAGCTACAGTAAACAAACAACACAATAGCCACTTTACCTCGAAATTCAATTTCCCCCTTTGTTTATGTTTGATTGTGTTGAACACGAAGTGCGCGTACTGAGTGGCGTCTGGAAACAAATGTTGGCTGTTAGCTGCACGCTGCATCCCGCTGCAACCCGCTAACCTATCCCGCTACGGGGATACGCAGAGGGGAGCTCGGATGGGAATCGAACCCACAACCTGTTGCGTTTACAGAGCCACGCTTGCGCCACGACGGGCCTCGTTCATTAATAAAAATAAATATTTATACATTTTAATAACTTAAAAGCATTTTTCCAAAAGAAATTGAAGTACACTTATATTTTATTTAAACTTTCACCTCCAAGTGGGAAGAACTGCGAGAAGATGTTCTTGAACGCCTCCTCATCGACCACGCCCGTGGGACACTCCTGGGAATAAAGTTACTTCAGTTATTTCAATGAAATTGTAATTGGTGGTATATGCAACTATGACGTCACTGGCCTCGGATGCTGCTGCACGACAGTACCTGCTTGAACCCGCGATACATGAGCTTGATCTCACTCTGCGTGAAGTGCGAGGCGCGCGCGAGCGCCTCGGGCGGCTCGGGCCGGTAGCGGGCTCCGGGGATCCAGACGTTGGAGCCGGTGTCTTCGCAGTCGTCCTCTGGAACAGTACATTATATTACAGTCTCGCCCAGCGGCACGAGGGTGCGACTGTAACGCGACAGTCACGTTGTCACGTAGCATTGCACATTCAGGCTGGAATACACAATGAGGATAATGTTTTAAGCGAAATATGAAATATATTGAAATTGTCAAACGTATAGTCTGTCTACACGGAGGGTTCGTAGGGATTCGTAGTCCGTAAGTTTTGAGAATATACCTACATACATATATTCATTTAGGGCATGGTAGACACAGAGTAAATGTTATATTTCCACTGTCTGTCTGTCGAGACCTTTATCTCAGGAACGCTTTGAGATATCAATATTCAAACCATCACACGTAGCATACACTGTACTCGTGTGCTCCCATTCTGGATTCCCGCTCTACCTCGCAAGTCACTTGTTTGTAACAAAAGTGTAACCGGAGTCGTGTGCAATGCTTTGTTTACTTTGACCTCGTGTACGGGACACGCAGCGGGCGGCGCGTTGTCTTAATTGACTTATTATAGTGAAAGAAGTGACCTCGCCAATGTATCTTTAGAAATGCTAAATAATAATGAAGTACGGATTCTCCAAATACTTGAACACAAAGAACGAGTGTAATACAAATAATATATATTTTGTTAATTCATAAAAAAGTATTTATTCGTGTTCATAGTTTATTCGTTTTAAAATAATAATTTAAATGAATATTAGTATTTATAAAAGAGATTCAGCAAAGATTAAATATAATTGAGTTCATTATTTCACTCGGGCAACAAGAATGATTTCATCTTTACATAGTGTTATGTATGTACCAGGTATTATATATTTATTGATAAGATTGACCTTCTATTCCATAATATTTTTGTTTTAAATATATGGCAGAGGCAGACCGCACCGCGCTTTCATTATCTATCGGAATTAACGAGTATATATGACGTTTAGTGTTTCCGCTGTCGCCCATGCATCGCGGCATCGAGGCAGCGCCGTGTTGAGTGTCTGTTGATGTTCCGAGGAACAGTGACGATCTACAAACAACACTAATTGTAGACAACTACTGCACACACCACTCCTGGTGTCGCTGTTCAACTTTACCACTTTTCCCGCTCTCCTGACTCTGTCTCTCTCCATCTCTGTCATATTAAACACCAACTTAACGACGCACGGACAGAACTACTGGACTTAGAGACGTTGAAGTGTGCCATGCAGGTAGGCTGGGGAGCGAGCGGAGTCCTATGGGGACGGCCGGCGGATAGAATATGATTATATGTTACATATCAGGAACACCGCAAAGTTAGTAGTGTGAATAAGTGTGAATATAAATGATTGAAGGAATAATGATATAAGGGATTTTGAAAGTCCCGCCTCGTTTCCCCTTCCACCCGTTCTTCTCAGGTCTGAAGCAGTAACTTCAGTGAACCGATAGTAAATTATCTCGTTCAGTAAATGCTGCAAAAACGAGATGAACTATACGAGTATATGATGTAAGCCATGTTAGAGCTACCTCCTGCGCTAAGAGTGAGTCATGTGTCATCGGTGTCATCGGTGTCATCGGTGTCATCCCTCTGTAGGCCGTGAGTCCAGAGACGTTTTATCTGCTCCCTTGTTTGAACACGGAGTAAATTTCGGAGTAAACCAGAGCAGCTGAGCACACAAGATTTTCTATAAAGACTATTTTATTTTTCTTGCAAGGAACCCTAAAAAATATTATTATCAACGGTTTTGAAGTATTTTAAATATAAATGAACCGAAGCCAAGTGTGGTATTCGCTCTAGTATAAATACAAACTCGTATAATTAAAAAAGCCACGCAATTTTCATGTGTAGTGAGACGTTAACGCGCACCCTGTATAGCTCGTACTTTAATCAGGCTAAGTAAACAGCTCACGCTATATAACGCAAATAGCAATGTAGACAACACCTAGGGTTGAGAGGCGGATCCCAACGCCGCGCTTTGTTAATGTGGCCTTAAACAGTTTAGTTATACGACAGCGAATTACCCGATTCTTATAGAAATAGATTGAATAATTATAGAAAAACAATGAAGGAAGGTGAATGCTGTGGAGATGTGAGCTGACCGAATTCGCAAAGTAGAGGTACAATGGATGGCTGGTACTGGCAAGGAGGTCGCGGAGAGAATGTAGAAGAATAACATCAGCTCGTTATTTCTTATTTTTACTAAGAGACTACTAGTTTATAATATGTTTGTATTCCTTGCTAAGAGAGAGAGAGAGAGTATAATCCCACTACAATGCGGCGTCCCGCGGGACACGCGGTAGATGTTTCTTAGTACATTTAAATTTAAATTGAAAATTCAATCACATTTAGTTATTTTAAAATGTAATGTATTTATTTTACTATCATTTCCCCGCTCCGGTTAAATAAGCACGGCGTTGGATTCCGTCATTTAACACAATGTCTTTGAAATTGGGAAGTGCTTGGAGAACGGAGTGTTTTTATACGAGAATTCCGGTGTCTACCCTCATATTTGCGGAATACAGCGGAATAATGGCTTTCATTTTAATTTTGGTCAACAACATGTGAGAACGGAGAAACGAAAATAACCAATTTCCCCTCACGGAGATTGAACTGACACGCTGTGCGGTAGACACTGTACTTTAAGTAAAAACTTCAATCACACCACGAAAACACAATACATACATATTAAAAAAAATCACAAAGCAACCTCAATCCTCGGATAATAATTTCCAATATCACCATGAAAATAAAAACATAAAATGATGTAGTTTTATCTGAATGCCATATGAGGTTACACCATCATGTACACAAAAGCTGTGAATATGTTCTAAATCTAAAGCTAGTCCTACTGTATCATTTCTTTGATATTATGACTGTAAAATTTTGTGAGGATGAATGTTTTGATTTTGATCAATTTTTGTTAAGCTTTATTATTATTAGGCTCAAGAGTATAAGGCGACGAAACCGCCGGTGATTCGCTAATTTCCTTTAAAAATACATTTTACGTGTTCATGCCACTAATTTTTTTAAATTTCACTAACAATTTAAATTCCCTCATTATTCGTTCGCCTTCTATTATCAAAATTAAAACGTTACAAAATATTAGAACAAGCGTGTTGTTAACTCATTTACTGGAGCGTGACAATCCCGCGGGATTAGAGCGTCAATCACGCGGACGTGCCACAGAGAGCAGCTGACGTGCTAGCGTGACATGAGGTGTGACGTGTTGCGTGGTCATTATGTATAATTGTGTTGAAGCAAAACTTGGACGGAGCAGTATGACATTTGGCGCAGTCAGGAGTATAGTCTATAGGAGTACCTGAGCTGGTACCTGTGCTGTAGCAGAGCTGCAGAACGATCATATTTTTCAATAATAATGCTGATAAGGTACATTAAACCAATTAATAAAACATTACACACACTACCACGCGTTTGACAGCAGGTTCTCTAGTATAAGAAAAAGCTTATTAAAATGTATAAATTTACAAATGTGGACATCTCTCTAGAGTAGGTATAATTTAGAATAAAATATATTAGACTGATAACGCGACAATGATGAGTTCGATTCCCACTCGGGGTAATAAAGAAAATAAAGATATTATTTCCTTGGTCTAGCTCTGCTAGAAAACATAGTGCGATGTTGTCTTCCGCCGTTCAACACGCAGATTATTTTTTTTAACTTTGTTCTAATTTCACGCTTTATCCCGCATATAGAAAATTATAGTAAATTAAATATAATTTTCTCAAGTGAGAATCGAACTACCTACTCGCTTACAGTCACACTGTCCCGCCACAGTCCCGCTACATATTTATTTTTATATTTATAAGGTAAAAGATGATAATTTATATATATATATATATATATATATATATATATATATAAGGACTTGTCCTCACTGACTGAGGTAAGACGCATGGTTTATTAGAATTCATTCTTAAGGGTGCAAATAAGCACGCGAAGCTGCGCGCGTCCGCTAGTATACGAGTATAATAATATTAAATCAAAATGTGACATACCGCGTTCCGTGAGGCCGCATAACGACGCCCTGTTTTCATTTCGTAAATTAATTTAGGGATATTAAATAGTTTGCGGCCATCACACACACAACGGGTTCGATATCCATTCGGGGGTGTGAATTTATTTTATTTTATCGCTCCTTTAACAAGTCAGCTAGGTAGACCCAGTAGCTGCGTCAGCGCCGGCTAACCCTTCATAGATATGAATATCGCTTCAGGAGATATTTGTACAACGAGTAGTAAATGAACATAGTTGGAGAAGAGCCGAACAATATATTAAAAGACGCTGTATACACCATAGACCACCACCGTACCCACGACCTTGGTTGTCAGTCCACCGCGCACGGAGACAAAGGGCCGCAAACTTGGACTGACACTACTGACACAACTGACACACCGGCGTTGTTTTGTCATTGAAAACGCTAATAATACATTTCAAATACATCCTTCTAACAGTATACGTGCAAGAGTTTGTGAGGATAGATGTTTGTTTCACTTTCACAAAATAACTTATACTTAGAGAGGACTTGAACGGATTTAGATGAAACTACAGTATAGTAATATATCGTATAGGAAATGCAAACGAGTACACAAGTACACAAGTACACGTGTAGCTCACCTGCAAAAGCCAAATACAATTACAACAAAAGAGATGTGGTCAAAAATATAAAAAGTGTTTTTTTTTAAAACAAAATCTCTTATTATATAATAAAACAGTAAAAATATTTTGTTTGTCCATTTAATATTTTTGACTGAAATGGATAGAGGGGCACTTAAAAACAATAATAGAAAGCAAAAATATTTTTTTTTAATTTCTTGTCTGTATGTATGTATGTATGGTCACGCTAGTACTGAACCGATTTACGTGAAACTTTCACCAATTTAACATCTAAAGTTGGTTTCATCAAAATCGATTCATTAAAAAAAGTTATTGTCATTTGAATGAAGTCAAGGCATGAGTTTGTCTGCTAATATAAAGAAATCCATATCTATACTTATTTGTAATAAATCTGTATTTTAACCGACTTTCAAAACAAGCAGGGGGTTCTCAATTAAACATTTGCGATTCGATATTCGATTCATTTATTCGATAAATTATTTTGAATTCGATTTCGATATTGGATTATTTGATTCGATTTTTGTAATATGCATTACAGTTATTTTACAAACAATATTATAAATTCTTACCCAAATCAATAATTTAACATTTAAGGCTGTTTCTGAACGAGTAAATTAAATTATTATTATTATTAATAAAAAAAATATCCGCGATAATTGTCACCTCTCATTATATTAAGGAAACATGTTGTAATTAATACCTTATAGTAGATCGATATTTGTAAACATTTACTTAATTAGATAATTTAGTTGTTTTAAATAACCCTTTTATTTAACTAAATATTATTATTTATAAAATAAATTTTGCGAAGACTCAATATTATGGATTATTATTTTACTTGAAAAATAAGAATGATTTCATCTTTAAATAGTTTTCTGCGTGTACTTAATATGATTAAAATCATCATTTAACAGGTGAACAATTAGAATAAACATTGATTTTAAGATTGACCTTCTATTATATAATATTTTACTTTAAAACATAAGGCAGACCGCGCATTTCATCGTCTATTCTCATAGTCAAACGGAACCGGAATAAAATATTTCAAACGCTGGCAACCCCTGTTTGCGGCAGGAATTTTTCAGGCAACCCTGTTTTATAGTGTTCAGAAAAAAATAAGCTTTAATTTGATATATAATTCATTAAAAAAACACATGAGTGCAAATTATTAACATTTAGTGACATGTTTAGACCAGGCAACCCTAGACTTGCGGCAGACTGAGAGCTGGCAACCCTTAATTTTCCAATTCCTTATGGGATTATCTTTCAAATGATGTGCGATTCATATAAAAAACGTATTGGTGCAATTTTCTCCAAAAACGAGTTACGAAAAAATGTAATTAAAGGTGATTGCGGCAGGATTCTTCCAGGCAACCCAGGTGTAATCTGTTCTACTGATCATGTATTATTCATTAATATAGGTTTAATTAAGAAAACTCGTATATGCAGGATTCAACGGCCGGATCCCAGGGTATTGACATCAACACATTCGACTGTCAATAAATTCTGGTCATTAAATGAATAATCATGTTGTTAAAGCGGCATGGCCGCGGGGGAGCCGCTGGTCTATATCTATATATAGTCCTTTTATATACACATATATATATAGAGGTAGAGGAGATATATAAGGACGACTCTAATTACTGGCTGGCACCTTTATGGGCTGTCAACGGCGACCGAAAGAGGAAGATCACGAACGTCATTCTGCCCGACGAATTCTTTAGAACCAGATATTGTTATTAGACTGCTAGATAATTCCCTTTGGTTGTTTAATAATTATTCGAAGCCTTGTTTTAATTCATTACCTTTCCCACTTTATTTAATATTTCCAATAGTTTCTTACAATAAATATATATATATAAAAGGACTTGTCCTCACTGACTGAGGTAAGACGCACGCACAGCCGTAACCGCTGATGGTAGAAACGTTAAATTTAGGCAGATGTTTACTTTCGTAATCTGGACATCCACTAAGAAGGGATTTTGAAAAATTTTAACTCTAAAGGGGTGAAATAGGGGTTGAAAGTTTGTATGGAAAAAAGTGTAAATCGCCACCAATTTTTATAAAATTGTAAATTCAGACTCTTAAAAATAGTTAATTGAACACGTGTTCACGGTTTATTTTAATTCATCCCCTAGGGGTGTAAATAAGGGGTTGAAAGTTTGTATCGAAAAATCTTTAAATCGCCACTGATTTTTATAAAATTTGAAATTGAGACTCTTAAAAATATTTCATTGAACACGTTTCATGGTTTATTAGAATTAATCCCTAAGGGTGCAAATAAGCAGGCGAAGCTGCGCGCGTCCGCTAGTAATTAATAAAAGTATATAAAATACAACGTCATTTGTTAAGAATAAGTAACACAGACACAAACCTGTCCAGACAGACAGACAAGGAACGCAGACGCTTCCTGTACACTAAGGTAGGCAGAGAATACCAACGAAACTGATGTAAAAGGATTACAATTATAAGTTTTAGAAATTTTAATCCCGAAAATCCCGGGTATTAATTTTGATACCGGGGAAATATTACGCGGTAATCATTTAATACGACGGCGCGGGCGAGGGGGGCGGGGGGGCGGTCTGACTTAGGGGTATTATGTGAGAATGGATTATACTGTAATTAGAGGTTTACGAGGGTCGAGAGGGTCCCGGATCCCAAATATTCTTGCGCAAACAAACATCGAGTGATTAACAAGAATTTTATGACTCATTTTTAGTTTCGCTGTTTCACACGTTTAATTTCGAAACAATGTGTAACGGAATTTAACGCCGCGCCATCTTATTAGGTCGGAGCACTGAAAATAATGTAATTTCAATCTTTCCCTGTCGTCGTAAGGCGTCGAATTCTGTTATTGAACACCCAATGTCTCGATAATTGGGCAATGCGTGGAAAACGGAGTTTTAACCCTGGGCTGCCTCTAGCAGCTCTCCCTGGGCACTATGTCTTGTCAACTTTGTTTTGTTACACTGCGCCAGGAGGGTCGCAATGTTTTTTATTTATCTAACATATATACTATTTTCTTACCCATTTTCGTTGTGTTTGTCTCCGTTGTGCTCGTATGCTGCGCACGTGTTCTCTGTTGTGTGTGTTGACTCACTTTCACTCTTTACAATTGACACTTTGTTTTCTCACTTTATTTTTAAAACAAATTTTTGAATAAGTGATTTCGAGTACTTAGAGTAAAAAATATTTTAATTGGCTTTAAATCCTGAGTTTTATACAATTTCATTTATAATACTGTCGTTAATGTTCTTTTCTTTACACTAGGTTCCCTCCACCCACCCCGCTATGTGCGGAATAAGTTAAATCTAAATAATCATACTTATTGTAAAAGTCTATATTTTAAGTTTTCAACTGGCTCTAGTTTAAAATTATTAACGTAGTATCTACTCTTCACTCTTAAAACAAACTTTAATATAAATGTTAACTTACTTCTGCCCGTGATTTATGATGCGCGTACCTAAAGAGCAGTGTTGTGTTTCAACATCTAATTGACTATAAAGTGGGGAACGGAGTGTCTTAACACTAGGTTCTTTTACGCCTGCTCTCTCACGTAAGAAACATGAACAAGTAAAATAATGGAGACATGTTTCGAACACTTTGCATTAGTCCGTGGTCACTGGTCACAGTGGCCTGACCACTTGACAGAGAGTGAAATTTCAAATCGAGAGGCTTCCGGCCAAGATACTAGTATCAAAACAACCTTCCTTCATAATTAACTTTTAAAAATTTCATCTCTCAGTTCCAGCCAAAAAATCTGTGGATACCAGAACGTATGTTGGTGTGTTGCCAAAAAATTCTCAATCAAAAAATATTTTACGCAAAGCAATTTTCCTTTTAAGGTTCCGTAGCTCAAAAAAAAGGAATAAATACAAACTTATATTTGTAATTAATTGCAAAATTTTAACTTTAATGTTAATCTTTTTTCTCAAGATCACGTAGATTAAACTGAAATAATTATTTATCAAATCCTGGATATTTGATCGTTTTTGTAGCATTTCGTAAGAAATTCGCCGCCGTAATAGAAACATAGAAAAAAACTTTCTGAGGATCAAAAATAATGAAAATAAGTAAATAGTGAGAACTAACAGTACAAATAAAGGAAAAGATTTCCAAAAAATGGAAATTTATAGGTATTCCTTAATAGGATATGTAGGATAAATTTCCATTTTTTGGATTTCTGTAATCAGAAAAAAAACAATGCTTAACCTACAATCATGAAATTGATATAGAACCCTCGGTGAGCGAGTCCGACTCGCACTTGGCCGGTGTTTTTTTTTTCATATAAAACCTATAGATTTTGAGTATAAGTCGTGGGAGCGGATATAAATCATTTCGTATGGAAGTGAAGTGGAAATAAAAATCAGGGCAGGTGTGGTCAATGTTCTGCGTTTATTATTATATTATTTGCAAGGTTGACTGGGAGAAATTAGTATTAGGTGTTGAAAAAAATGCTTATAGAAATGTACAAGGAAGCTTTATAATATGGCTCGTCAGTAGGGGGCTCACCCGGCGCAGCAACCTCACCTGCCCCCCGACCGACCACTTTCACTTGGCCATCCTAACGGGATAACGGAACAACGTAACGAAAATATTAAATATTTATTTTCTCGAGGGGAATCGAACCCACAGCGCTTTCGTTTACATTCGTAAGCTGAAGCCCCTGCGTCGCTACCTCCACCAGGTGTGCCTGGTAGGCAGCAGGCAGCACACCAGCGACCCTGCACTTGACCGCCGCTGCTCAGCCCCACTTGCGGCGCTAATTGTGCGTTTCGATTCCGAAATGTTTTACTTCAATAAACATCGCGTACAGCCGTCGTGGCACAGGGACTTTAAACGCGACGGTTGTGGATTCGATTCCCACTAGAGGGAATGAAATATTTAATATTTTCATTTCCTCGCCCTGGTAACAATTCGACTGAAAGTGAGAAACGAAAGTGTTTTAACTCACTAGATTCACAGGTTCCCTCAACTAAGCAAAGTTCGGCGTTAACTAACAACAAATAGGAAATGGAGAAAACGGTCACTCGAGTTCCCTTAGTCCTATATGGTATAAAAAGTATATAAAAATAAAAAACAATCTTAAAATAGTCGTTCACTATTGAACTAACAATCCAAAAGTTAGTAAAAGCACATAAATAACGCAAAATTTATAGCTCAGCTTTCACTTGAAAGCGAAATCCATGTGATTCAATTTGGCACGGAATCGAACCCACACTCATGGTCGTAGAGAGTGAAGTTGGCTGCGTTCCAGACAACGACACCGGGGCGGATAGTTTCATATTGTTCATTATAAAAAGAGGGAATTTAACATACTTTTTTTGTAGCTTCTTACATTTAGATTTTATCTTTGTTTTTAGCTTCGTGCTGTATCCGACGGTTGCGGGTTCGATGACCGCTCAGAGAAATGATTATATTGTAATTATTTTCATTTCCCCGCCCTGATAGATAAAAGCGCGGCATGAGTTTAAATTTTTTTACTGGAACAGGGTGTCTCGCGGGAACAATTTCTTAAATTTACGTAAAAACAAGTAAAAGTAAGAAATTTCTTTGCTAAAAGTAACACAAAACGGCCAGATTCAACAAAAAATGAGCTTCAATATCGCACCAGAGTCTAGGCAACTACGCTTTGGAACACTTTACTGTAACTTTCAGCTATTTTCATTCAATTAGTGAAATTTGATTGAGAAACTTGACGGCTTGACGGCTATTGAATATACTAAAGGCTGATTCGAACCTCATACAGACAAGATTTGCCTTTCAAATTGTGGAAAATAAAATACATGAGGCATCGTGGCGCAGCGCACGAGCGTGCGTGAGCCCGATGCGCTGTCTCAGGGTAGCAGGTAGTTGTAGGTTCGAAACCCACTAGAGGTGTCTGTGAGACCCTAGTAGTTTGGAGTTGGCCCCTGTTGGCACTTCCTAGCGTATCTGCACAAATTTCAACTTTCTAATTGCACCAGTTTCGTCGGTATGTCGATTTAGCTGTCATTCACTAACGGAAGAGTTTTATACGTATGTATTCATACATGTATATTTATCTCGGTAAAAATAGAAAAATAAAAACAATCAATTCCAACAAAATACTTCATTAAGCCACATTTACAAACTCAAAACGTGTACAAAACAAAAATTTGTATAAAAAGCACTCAAAAACAAATTAAAACCCAACTGTCTTTCCATTGAAGCCCGCGGCCTTTGTTATAATTAGAGGGCGCCTGAAAATAAATTATAGCAATTTGTGTATTAATGTCAATGGTACTTTGCTATGGAAATAATTGTAGGCGCTCGACGTGTTTGTTGCTAGCGCTGTGGTCCTTGATGTAGTGCGTAGAAACGGAAAAACGCGGTTAAAACGTACTTGCTAATAAATTATATGAAAATAAAAATATTATGTGAAACAATTTGAAAAGCCGTTTTGGATTATATTTATAACTAGCTTTTACGTGCGGCATCGCCCGCGTCTATGACACAATCATGACACATTTTGACCACAGTAACCTCACTCGAGGAAAGGAAATATTTATTAAAATTTATATATTCATTTCTTCCTTGACTTCCGCCACTCAACACACAATGCCACTAAAAAAATCGGCGGAAAGTGGGGAACGGAGTGTCTTAACACGATGTTCCCTCTGCCTACCCTGCTGTGTGCGGGATACAGCGTGAAGCTGATTTAAATAACAATACAATGAAGTTTTATTAGCCTTTCAAATAATATCTTTAACTAGGTTTATCAAACTACCCTTGAAGTCACGGTTGGCGTGATATTGAGTTATTCGTCGGTATATCGCGCACATACATATACTCATACTTAATGCAAATTAAAGATTTCAAAATCTTCAAAATCGATTCATCTAGTCAAAAGGATATGAGGTAAAAAGCATCAACAAATACGACCGAACTGATAACCTGCTCCTCTTCCAGGAGTTGGTTAACAACAAATAAAAACAACAAACTCGAAGTCAATTTCAATGATCACGGAACTTCTAAAATCACTCAAACTTCATTTATATTTAATATCGAGACCTACGTTTGCTCCGAAGTGTCTGCTATATTAGACACTTGTCAGGCGACTGTTAATTTTCACGAAGAAACTATTTTTATTATTTATGTCTTGACGCGCTCTTGCACCACCCAATTTTCCAGACATTGCGCGCGTTTGGAGGAACTTAACGCCTACCGCCACACACATATGTATATATATATATATATATATATATATATATATATATGTAAAAGAAGTTAGTGATACTTCTTTCACATTCATATGTGACAATGTCATCATTGACGTCTCTTAAAAACTAAAGAGAAAAATATATTTTAATATTTAATATTTAATTAATACGAACTGGTGAAACAATAGCTTTAAATGTTGTTTCTCTTTTCAGGTGAGTTTGTAATAGATTAAGGTTAAAGAATATTTGTAAAAGTGTGAACATTTATTTATGTAATAAATCTCTTTTCAGAGCAACTCAATTCTAGTTATAGTTTTACTGTTCACCCTAATATCCAAGGATAATTATAAAACACATTATAAAACAACATTTCTACAGCTGATTCCCAAGAATAATGGATCATGGTCATTCATGGTCAGGGCCAGTGAAGATGTGAAAACAAATATTATTTGTGTAACGTCAATTACCGATTTAAATAGCCGTACTTTTGAGTTCCCAGATAAATTACAACCCGCAAAATTACATGATGCAATCCTACACACACAAATCTTTCAAAAAGTGAAGGCTACATTACAAAAACGACATGACAAACGACAGGTGTGGATATCAGTGAGCCCAGAGACGAAGGCGGTTTATTGTGATGAAAATGGAAATATGCAATTCATGGGATATCTTTTAGAAGAGAAAGTAACCCAAAAATCTTCTACAGCAGGGATCTCTGAAGAATATCTAACAAGATTATTGGAAAGTTTCGCAGAAACGAAGAAAGAATCATCAAAACCTTTCAATGTGGGGAAAATGGCAGAAAGAATAGTGATAGAAAAATTCAGCAGTAAGATTGCTAATGTGTCCCAATGGATGTCTATCTTTGAAGCAGAATGCGCACGCGTAGGTATAGAAGAAGATGTCAAAAAAATTGAAATTTTTAGGCTGTTTTTAGAAGAATCCTGTAAAGACTGGTATAGTTCGATGCTTATTAAATATACAATAAATTCAGAATGGGCAATGTGGAAACAAAACTTTAATGACACATATGCAGATAAGAGTTGGTCACCAATCAGGTACGCAATGTTATTTAGATATAAACAGGGCTCATTACTCGAGTATGCATTAAAAAAAGAGAGACTACTGTTAGGAATAAATAAGTCCATGGATAAACAGACTCTTATTGATCTGATAGCCACTGGATTACCAAATTTCATTGCACATAAAATTGATAGAAGTAGTTTAAAGGAAACTCAAAACTTATTTAATAGTATAAGAAGTTTAGAGCACATGGTAAATAAAAAAACAACAGATAAAAAAATACCAGCTTCCAAAAGTATAAATGAAGAGAAAAATATAAAGTCAATGGCTAGTCCGTGTAAAATTTGTGACAAAGAAAATAAAGGTACACGTTATCACCCTGAATCCCAATGTTGGTTTAAACAAAAAAATGGTGATAGAACAAGACAGGATCAGATAAGGAGTGTAAATAATTCAGAATTAGAGACAGAACTAAACGAAATTAATCCAAAAAACTAGTAGTGCCGCCATTAATAAAAATTAAATTACTAATTAATGACACTTTGGAAACATCAGGAATCTACGATTCTGGATCTAATGTGTCCTTAATAAATTCAAGGTTATTGGCTTTAAAGAAAATACATACTCATAATAAAAAAGCAGGTTTGAAAACAATTAATGGCGTAAAAAAATCTATAGGAATGGTAACTTTAAGACTAAAAATTTTTGAAATTGAAAAACAAGTTGATGTTTTTGTTATAGATGAAGAAAACTTCGACTACAATTTTCTACTTGGATTAGATTGTATACAAAAATTTAAATTAACTCAAAATGAGAATTTAGAAATCATACAAAATATCCATAGCAATGAAAAGACAGACTACATAAAAAACAAAGAGAGACAGCCTATGATCACAAAACAAATTCCTGGCAGCTCGGGTAGTGACATATGAATAAATGAAAATGAAAAACAAGATTTAATTCAAGAATATGAAATTAACTTTAACGAAAATATATTGGTCGGTGATTTTAATATTTCGGTAAATCATTTAGATCATAAAAAAAGATCAGAAATTGATCAATTGATATGCAAATATAATTCAATTTTCGCTAAAGACAAATATGATATAGGTACGGTAAAAGGTTACGAAGCACACATTGATCTCCTGATAGATAAGTACTGTAGTAAGAGACCATATAGATGCTCTATTGAGGATATGAAAGAAATTGAACATCAAGTATCAAAATTATTAGAAAATAATTTAATAGAGGAGTCATATAGCCCTTTTGCCGCTCCGGTAACTCTAGCATTTAAAAAAGAAGAAGGAAGGAGATCGCGGCTTTGTATAGACTTTCGGGAATTAAATAAAATTGTTATTCCTCAGTCGCAGCCTTTTCCCTTAATCGAGGATTTAATGGTCAAAACAAGGAAATGTAATTTTTTTTCAACATTTGATGTAAACTCAGCGTTCTGGTCCATACCTCTTAAAATTAAAGATAGACCAAAAACTGCATTTGTTACACAGAATGCACACTATCAATGGACATGTCTACCTTTTGGCCTAAAAACTGCACCCGCCATTTTTCAGAGAATCTTGAGTACGATCATACGAAAGCATAAACTGTCAGATTTTACTGTCAATTACATAGATGATATTTTAGTATTTTCAGAAACGTTTGAGAAACACATAGAGCACTTATCTATGTTACTGGAAGCAATCCTAAAAGAAGGTTTTAAATTAAAATTCACGAAATGTTATTTTGCACAAGACTCTGTAAAATATTTAGGACACATAATCAAAAATAACACGGTGACTCCACTAAAAGATAATTTAATTGCTATAAAAGAATTTCCGATTCCAAAAACACAAAAAAACGTCCGACAATTTTTGGGAAAAATAAATTTCTATGGAAAGTATGTACCAAATATGTCAATAATTCTGGATCCATTACATAATTTATTAAGAAAAGGAGAAAAATTTGTTTGGTCTGATAACTGTCAAGAATCATTTGATACTATGAAAAAACTTCTATGTTCTAAACCAATTCTAGCCATCTTTGATCCAGACCTACCAATACATATTTATACAGATGCTAGCATACAAGGCATAGCAGCGATCTTAAAACAAATTCAACCCAACGGTGATGAAAAACCTTGTGCCTATTTTTCCAAAAAATTAAACAATTCCCAAAAACAGAAAAAAGCTATATATCTCGAGTGTTTGGCTGTAAAAGAAGCAGTTAAATACTGGCAACATTGGCTTATAGGAAAAACATTCACGGTTTTTACAGATCACAAACCTTTAGAAAACATGAATATAAAAGCCAGAACGGATGAGGAACTGGGAGACCTTACATTTTATTTGTCACAATTCAATTTTAAAATAACATATTCTCCGGGAAAATATAATGTAGAGGCAGATACTTTAAGCAGAAACCCAGTATTAGAACCATGTGAAAATGAAGAAAGTTGTTTAAAAGTCGTCAATTTTGTAAAAATGGAAGACATACAGCAAGATCAAAATAAAAACGAAGAAATAAAACAGAATATAAAAAAACTTATCTTTAAAAATAACATATATTATAAGAAAACCGGAAAACATGAAAAGATTATACTAAGCGAAGAGTTCAGTAAACATTTTATAAAACAAGTTCATCACTACTTCTGCCACTTAGGAAGACAACAAGTGGAAAACAAAATAACACCCTTTTATCAAGCTAAACATTTATTAGACAACATAAAAAGAATATGCGAAAACTGTGACGTTTGTATAAAAAATAAATCGAGAGGAGCATACAAGTTTGGACTAATGTCTCAGTTAGGACCTGCCACGTATCCGTTCGAAATAGTGTCTATAGATACCATAGGTGGATTCGGTGGTACGCGTTCAACCAAAGTGTATTTACATCTTTTAGTAGACCACTTTACTCGCTACGCCTACATTTTGACATCCAAAACTCAGAATGCAAACGACTTTATTAAACTAGTCCAAAAAGTAACACAAGATTATAAGATTGACTTGATTCTATCGGACCAATATCCGGGCATAAATTCAAAGGAATTTAAATATTTTTTAGAAAACGAAGGCATACCTATAGTATTCACTGCAGTAAATGCACCATTTTCTAATGGATTAAATGAACGGTTAAACCAGACATTGGTTAATAAAATTCGTTGTAAAATTAATGAAAGAAAAAATAAGATCGCTTGGACTACTATTGCTCATGAATGCACGGAAAGATACAACGAAACTGAACATAGTATAACAGGGTTCTCCCCAAAATATTTACTGCAAGGGAAAAATGTGGACATTCTACCAAAAGAACTGAAACAAAATGAAATACAGAATCATCATCTAATACGAGACCGAAAAATTGCCTTGGAAAATAGTATAAAATCACATGATTATAACAAACAAAGATTTGATAAACACAGAAGACATTGTGAATTAGAAGTCGGAGATTCAGTTTATGTTGAAAACGGAAATCGGATAAACCGAAAAAAACTGGATGAATTGAAAATTGGACCATATCAAATTATAGAGAAAATATCAAAATCAATTTACAAAGTAAACACGGGTCATAAAAAGTTACAGTCAAATCTTTTCCATATTACAAAACTTATTCCAGTAGGAATACATGATTAACCCCGGGGGGGGAGATGTAAAAGAAGTTAGTGATACTTCTTTCACATTCATATGTGACAATGTCATCATTGACGTCTCTTAAAAACTAAAGAGAAAAATATATTTTAATATTTAATATTTAATTAATACGAACTGGTGAAACAATAGCTTTAAATGTTGTTTCTCTTTTCAGGTGAGTTTGTAATAGATTAAGGTTAAAGAATATTTGTAAAAGTGTGAACATTTATTTATGTAATAAATCTCTTTTCAGAGCAACTCAATTCTAGTTATAGTTTTACTGTTCACCCTAATATCCAAGGATAATTATAAAACACATTATATATATATACGAACAATCGATACTGTCCGCCGTCTGTCTCATACATTATGTGTGTTTGGTTATTTGACGTTGCGCCTGATCGATTCACACTTTATTGGCTTTTATCGAATTTGGAGAGGATTTTCGCGTTTGCTCCGTTATTATATCAGGCGCTTTATATGAAACAACGGGTTCGATTGTTGCGTTTGCACTCGGGGAAATAAATTTAATATTTTCATTTCCTCACTCTGGTGATGACGCAAAATGCGGCGTTTAGTTCCGCCACTCACCACGCTATACCTCATGAAATCGGCAAAGTAGGGAACGTAAGTGTCTCGACACTAGGTTCCAACAAGTTGAGTGGTAAAATTTAAAGTCGGTGTCTTAGTAAGACACCGAGGTGGAAAACATATACTATTTTCTATATACTCGTATGTATATAGAAGGACATGTCGGTCGGAATTACTTAGTGACTTACTACAGGTTAGGGAGTGTAGGGGGCCTGACGGGATCTTGCAGTTAACCGAGCGACCAAATGTAAATATGAAATAACCCCATTCCCCCGAGTAGCAAATGTCTCGAATTAAA
Source organism: Heliconius melpomene rosina (assembly GCF_056956725.1). Lineage (NCBI taxonomy): Eukaryota > Metazoa > Arthropoda > Insecta > Lepidoptera > Nymphalidae > Heliconius > Heliconius melpomene. Next base: position 14,346,364 of record NC_140394.1, on the reverse strand, counting down.
CTTAGAACCCGCGACCACCGTTGTAAATTGTTTTATTTCGACAATGAGTATACTCGTATAATATGATTTCATTTTCAATACAATCCAAGCGTTTTATTTTGTTTCTTACAAAGTGTTGGTCCTCGAGGAACTTGTGCCGCTTCATAATATAAACTGTATAAACAAATTTTTATTCAAATCGGGTTAATATGAAAAGTTTTTTACATTCATCTAAAGAACTCGGGGCTTTATTATGACACTAGCGACTCAACGCGGCTTCTATTTGTCTATATAATTTGTTTAGAGGTGTTTCTCACAATTAAAATGAGTAAGCAATATAACGGAATGTGCCGATTCATGTCCGCATAGTTAACGAAATAAGCTAAAATAATTAATTTTCTCACACAATGTATGCCAGCTTGAGAAGTCATTTACAATATTATCGAATAAGCTTTTTTTTTATTTTAACAGCAAAGAAAAATTGTATGGAAGTAAAGATATGTCGCAGAGCTAAGTAACCGTAAGTAAAATGCTATTCGTAACCGATTTCCATATAAACGTTTCAGATAAAGGCAGAGGCTAAGTGAGACTTGTTCTGATAAGGTTTTTATTTAGAGAGGCGCGAGCGGAGAGCGGCGCGAGCGGAGAGCGGCGCGAGCGGAGAGAGGCACGGCGTGGGCTTGCGAGTGTGACGCGTATATATAGTTATTGTTACTTGTAAATAATCTGCATAATTTAAGTTAAACATATATTTGAATTAACAAGTGCAAAATTAATCTTCAATTAACTACTTGTTTGTATTACCCATACGTCACCCATCATAAGTGTGACTGTACACGCGACGAGTAGAGAGTTCGATCCCCACTCGACGAAATTTAATATTTCGTCGCTTTCGAGTCGAGGTAAAACGCGGCGTTGAGTTCCGCTACTCAACTCTCTTAGCACTAAGTTTCCTCTGCCCTGCCGTGTGCGGTATACAGTTTGTTTTTCGGATTTTTACCAATTTTAATAAAAATAAGTTTATCAGTGATTATCTATGTATGTGTGATTCTTGGTTGTCGGTGCCGCTATACATCCTAAAGCGGATATTACCACCGGCTCGACGCCGTTTCTTACTTCCGATTGCCAATATGAAAAATATTCTGTTCAACTAAACTTTAATATCAGACGATTTTAAGTACTAGATACGTATTTATTGAGCAACACAGCACACCGAGAGTCAAGACTCTCAGCGCGAGGGTCGAGGGTTTGATGGACATCAAATGTCATGGTTGGTAGGTTATATGACAACCATTGAGGTGGTAAGAGTGGTCCTACCAATCTTACTTCCTACTAATACTATAAATGTGAAAATGTATGAGAATGGATGTTTGTTCGTCCTTCACGCAAAAACTACTGCACGGGTTTACGTGAAACTTTATACTGTAGCCTGTACTTCACAGTAGGTAATGTATGAAATACAAAGTTACTTAGAAAACGTATAAAAATTTGAAGGTTTTTTATACATTTTCTAAATAAGTATTTTTGTTACCTAAGTGTGGAATAAACTTTAAATACATTAAAAACCCAGACTACAGTTTAAGTAAACATTTCGTATAATTTGGCTATAACATAACGGGTGAAGCCGCGGGCGGGTCGCTAGTGAGCTGAAAACCTGAATTTATTAAATCTGTAGCGACTTTGAGGCGACAAATTAGAATGCCACGAGACTTTTACAGCGGGATTTATTAAAATTTATGTTTATTTATGTTCATTTATGGTAATACTGAGGCGAGGCGAGGCGAGGCGAGGCGAGGCGAGGCGAGGCGAGGCGAGGCTAGCACCGAGTAAGCGAGCGAGGGTTTGCGAGTTTGGGGATATGCCTCTTGATAGTTTTATAGATTTTCTTTAGAAGTATAAATAATACGTCATGACCGAAGCTAAAGCCATTGTAGTATAGTAAGGTTCCCAAGTTCCTACCGACCGGGTTGCTGTGTTCAACGTACGTTCCCGCTTTGGTAATTAGATCAAAATCGCGGTATTCACTTACAATTCATTGCACAGGAAACAAAGTATATAAACATCTCTCTGGTTCTCTGCTTTCTTATAGATTAGAGTGTGGTGAGGCGGAACTCTAATATAAGACCAGGAAAAATTGTAGCTTTAAAGAGCTGCTTATCAAAATGTTTATAAACTTCGGAGTTTTGTAGTTTCAATGAAATTTTAAAACTAAATAATTGGTTGACTTTGAAGATACACTTAACAAATAACAACATTTACAATGACACTTGAAGTTCCAGATTTAGTTCCCGAGTCGAGTATTTATTACATTTTTCTGAGGGCTTCATGCTGTAGAACCTAGTGATTAGACACTGCGTTCTCCACGCACCGCCGAATTTTAAAGTAAAGAAGGACCTGGCACGGACGACACTGATTATTTACAAGTAGACACTAAGGTATAGTTCCCCGCGACGCAGGGTACAACCCCAGTCAAAGCCTGGAGGCAGAGCGAGGACATGACACAGCCCACAGTGCTTTACGCTTACTTTAGTCGACGAGACGTGAGCGTGCAGTGTGAGCGCGAAGGGTAGTGGATTCAAACGTAGGTACTATTTAATATTTTCATTGCTTCGCTCTGGTTAGTTGTTAGTAACTTAGTATTTCTTTTTGATGTGATGTGAAAGTGAATTATTATTTTAGTTTTATGTTTACCGTTGCTGATTTGTAATACTGTATACAAAAAATAAAAATAGGGAATACTACATGCCCCCCCATAAAGGCCACCTGGCCCACACTGCAGACATCTATCCTCAAAAATAGAGTTCCACGAGTCATTAAAACTAATAAAGGATTCTCCTACCTAACAGCTAAATTTTAAAAAAATGATTCTTATAAAATATATATTTTTGAAACTAGGAGCCTCTTTAAAAAGGTGGGGCATCTGTCCTGGTTTTAACGTAACATAACACCGAACAGTTTCAGCCAATTCAATAAAACAGTTATTTATAACAAGTTCGTCGAACAACATTTTCTAAAATGGTATAATATTGTTTTTTAAACCGATTTTAATAAAACAACCGCTAAATGAGAGAAGCTTGCCAAAAGACAACAGTGAAAGCTGCAAGTAAATGGGCGAGCCATTTTATAACAAACAAACTGACAAAAAAGTAATTTTGATTGTATTACGTTATTAAATGCCACATCTTGTTAAGATACATTTCTATTGGTGGAGCTCAACGCCGCACTTTGCCTTCCCCAGAGTGGCTGCTGAACCCACAACCGTCGCGTTTGCAGTCAGAGGATATCCTCGAAGCCTCAACCCGTTATATTTATCGATAAAAATAGGGTAATTATAAACAAAGGTATGGAAAACATGTTATTGTTATACCAGTGTCGAGTTTCCCGAGGAGAAGTTCAATTAAGGAAAATTGTAAATAATGTAAAAAATCACTAGTTAATTAAGAATTTAAGTCAAAAGTTACAAAATTTTCAGTGTTATTTGTTACTTACAAACTTAAGTACTTTTATACTTTGATCTATATTACTTGATTGAAAAATAAACATAAATAACTGTATAATACAGGACATAGGTAAAACATAACTGAACACCGCGGGTCCCTAAACTAGATACAGATTAAAAATAAAAATAAACAGATTAAGAATAATCAACGAAAAATCAATAAACCATTACACGCGGGCAAGGATATAAATAAAAATCCGCCATTTTTAAGTGAAAAAAAATTACCTCAACCGTTGGGAGTAGATAATAAATTAATAATTAATTGTGTGTATAATTTAATTTTTACGTGTGTTTATTGTTGTGCGTATAACAGGTGGTTGTCGCGGAGTAAAGGCTGGCACGTGCGTCGCGCGCGGCGACCGTCGCGAGACTGAGGCTCACCGCCTGCGAGCCCCAGCATCTCGGGAGAGCCGCGCGTGCGTACTGCCATCTCTGTTTTGAATTACGAACTAATTTTAACCGTATCTTGTAGGGTGGAGAGTAGATTTTTGGTCATATATTAGCTATAACATCTGCATAAAATTTTAGATGATATGTGCATGTATTGGAATTTGAATTTTAAATACATACAGTTAGAGTTGATTTTTAAGTATACTATTTGGAATCAATGTACTATCATAGAGATGTAAAAAAATAGTATTTTGTGAAAATTTAGACCCAATTTCAAATGTATAAGATTCATTTCTCCAAAACTTGATGATAATGGGAAAATTTTGATAAAAGACTCTTAGTTAAGTCAAGGGATGATCATGGACATCATTCTGGACCCTACATTGTTTATATAAAGTCGATGTTTGGGGACGAGGCTCACGAGCTGGGGGGGGGGGGGGGGGGGCGCTGCCGAAATCGAGACCTAATTATAATTAAGTAAATAGGATGTCACGACATCGCGCCGAGACTTATAGAAAATATTTTTAAAATATTATTTTCTTTTTAACTTTCTGTGATTTTGTTATAATTATTTATATTTATACTAACATTATGAAGCACAGATTCTCACTGTGTCGTGCACATACCAGAGTAGGCAAACTGACAGAAAACTCACAGACGAAGCTACTGGATATGGAAACGTTGAAAATTATCATGTAGATAAGTTAGGGAGTGTAGGGAACTCTAAGCGACGAAAGGAACTCCGACGGAAACGAGAAAAAATGTGATTTTCCATTTTTACGTGTTCCATTTGATGCTTCCCGGCCCAAGGGTGAGACTGTAAATATTTGTAAGTTCAGGAAAATGAAATATTTAATATTTTCATTTATTTGCTCTGGTAACGATAGAAAACGCCGCGTTGATTTCGCCAACTCGCAACTCCTTGAGAAATGGAGATTGGAAACGGAGTGGGTCTTAATGCTAGGTTCCCAGGTTCCCTCTGTCTACCCTGCTATACGTGTGAGATATGCATGAAGCATGAAGCTAAAAAAAGCAAAGAAAATCGCGGGCGACGACTAACTTATAAAAGATAAAATGAAGACAAAAGTTCAGACAAAATCTAGTTTAGTCGTAAAATTAAAATGTATAAGGGCGTCGGAGCGAGGCGCGAGATAACATCTCATTGTGGCGCCGCTGAAGAATGGATGCTGCAAGCTCGGGGACACTCCTCGGAGCTGGAGGACTAGAGACTAGAGGACTTATATATAATCTACGTATATTTAAATTATAAAACTGAAGAGTTTGTATGGTCAGGAACAACTGGCTTCCAATTGAAAATATCTCTAATAAATCAAATTAAATCATCCTCTCTATAAAATCAGTGCGCAGAATAGAATAGCACGCTCACAGAAAAGCGGCGTTAAAGCAAGTGAAGAATGGAGAATATCGACACAAAGTCGTTTCTACTTAGTCAGTTGCGCGAAACATTCATAATTTTGTACTAAGAGCAGACGGTGCTGGGATTATTTAACATGAAGCTGAAATTAGCAATGTTCAAATATATTTTATATTATTACGATACGAGTAGATGCGGAACCAGACATGTTACGAGTATAAGACCAAGGAGTCATCTTCGGGGTTCTTCTTTAAGTCGGTAAGTCGGTGTTTTAGGTTAAGGCGGCGCCAAGTTCCGCAATCTCTTTAATTGCTGACTAAAATATATGCAATTATTGTAAAATATAGGTGTATATTAAATAATTCAGTCGGGTAAAACTGAATGTTTCCACAAAAGCTCCGAGTACATAGTAGTACATAGTTTCTCAACTACTGAAGTAAGTTTAAATTTACGATCTCTATAATTGTTTTGCTAATAAATTGTAGAGCTTGGAGTAAATGACGCTTGGAATTTAAAATTAATGCTGTTTTATATTTTCATATATAAAGGTTGTAGTGGGTTCGATAATATTTTTGAAATATTGAAACGTATCAATCTGTTTTTTATTCAAAATGCATAAAAAACGATGCACAAATGTTTCTGTGGTCGGCGGGACCACAGACTTGGATATTTGACATTGATACCTCCACACAATCTCTACGGACTGACCCCTAAGTAACAAGGATCATCTCGATTCGACTGTTGGTTTACGAGATATTTGTGGACAGACATACAAACACTTACGAAATGTAGCATATCCTTAAGTCTCGATAGATGTTCATACACTACTGTCCAAGAGAAGGTCCTCGTATCTCGTATATGTATTTATCGTCGTTTGTTCCTTGTGAAGCAGACACCTCAGACGTTATTTAGGACGGAGTGTCGCTCTAGTAACAGAACTAAACGCGGCTCAACACTCACAAGTTATTTGTTGTTATACATATAACAGTATAGTAACAGGACAGGGTCCCTTGGTCTGCCTTAGCAAGGCAGACCAATGCGGGATACAGCGCCGAACTATAACAAATAAATAAATTATAGCCAGATATTTAATAATTTCTGCACAATTCAGTTATTTTTAATCAAAATATTTCCGCGAAACTTTTCATATTTACTTTACGACTGAATAATTCTTATTTCGCATACTTAATTCATTTCAGATAGAAGATGTTGGTATTGAATAAAAACCGGTCAAGCGCGAGCGGGACTGTAGGACGTGCTTCAAGTCTAATAAAAGCTTTGTTGTTAAGCTAAAGCATTGTGACCTGTCTGACCTGTCGTCCCGAGGACCACTAGTATTACAATATAAACATACTGCCACAAGTGGACGGAGAGTGTAGGTCCCCTCTGCCTTAACTGCTGTATGCGGGATGCAGCGTGAAGCTAAAAAAAAGAAACTATTATAAGAAGAGTGAAAGCCTTTTAAACACCAGTTTTGTACTGAAACACGCTAAAATTTCAAAACACTAAGTAAAACCATTTGTAAATCTTTTCTTTCACGATATCCGGCTTTCCAATTTACCCAACTCCACTTACTAAAAATTGGACCTTGCTCCCATAGAATAGAGTTGAGTTTTGTATAACTACCTTTGTGAGCTTTTTAACGCATTTTCAAATACAAATGACGGAATGAATGCTTGAAGTGCTTTAGTGTGACTTGTATGGGAATTTGCCTTCTTCCTCGGTTAGATGGGGTTCCATTTTTTTCATAATTACTCCATGTTGTTGTAGGTTGAGAAAGTGGCGAGACACTCTGAATCACGCTTTATCCCGCATGTAGCAGGATAGCCAGAGGGAATGCGGAAATGAGACTATAGGTGTTAAGACATTGCGTATTGAGTGGTCGAATATAAGGCCGCACTTTGCCTTCTTAGCACAACAACGATATAAAACAACGGCCTCTCAAGAATTTTATTTATTTTGCTCACAATAATTGTTATTTAAGATAAGAATCTTCTTGGTGCAGTGATAGTGACGCGGCGTTGAGTTCCGCAGCACCAGAGCAGAGAACTTCCTATACTTGAGCGCGAAAGTTAACAAAGTGTGTCATATGGAGATTACTGCCTTAGTAACCGGTCACTCTCTACAGTCAGATGATAAATAAACATACGTACCCCAGTTTTAGACAAAGAGACAAAAATACCGGCCCGCAGCAACCTGCAATCTTTATCAACGTCCAAGACAAAGGAAGAGACGAAGATACTCTCTTTGATGACGCCGTGTTTTGCCAATATTACCTGAAATGTTGCGGTTATTTTAAAGAAATTCCTTTTTTTTGTGAGCTTTACACGGCTCATTATGTGCGGTGTGTGTGGCGGAACTCAACGCCGCGCTTGTGTCGCCAAAGTGAACGTGCGACTGTAAACGCGATAGCTCGTGGGTTCGATTGCCGTTCGAGGAAACGAATGAATATTTAAATTGATATTGAAAATGAATATTTCATATTTTCGTTTCCTGACTCTGATAACAAGGCAAAGCGCGGCGGTGAGCTCCGCCACTCAACACGTATTCGGCGGACAGTTCTCAGTGTTGAATTTAACAAAATACAATGTTGACTCTCCAGTTTTTAAATTTAATTATAATTGTGTATGAATACTCAAAAACATGTTTGTATTTTCACGCTGTATCATGCAAATAACGGGGTAGACAGAGAAAATCAAGACATTGTTCCCCACTTTCCGCTCAATTTTCAAGACATTGCATATCGTCGTCGGAACTCAACGCTGTATCTTCTACTTAGCGTAAGGAAATAAAAATGTTCAATTATGAATTTCGTCGGGTGGGAATCAAACCTACAACCTATTACATTTCTCTAATACATGAAATAGAATATTACTTGAAGTCACACTGCTGTAATCCACACGAGCTCCGTGTTCTCCGTGTTCTGCGTGTTCTGCGTGTTCTCCGTGTTCTCCGTGTTCTCCGTGGTCCGCAGTCTTCATAAGCTCTGTAATATATAACTGTGACTGTTCCCGTTCATTCCGTCATTTGTCAGTAATGTATCTGCTACATCACTCCGAGTGACTAAGTATTGGTATTCGATTCCCGTGTGGACCATTTTTAGCTACGTTTACATACGTATTTTTATATTTATACTAGTGGGCCCGGACGCGGCTACGCCCGCGAAAATATAAACCTAAATAATTAAAATAAGTTAAAAAATAATAATAAGTGGAGATTTATTATTAGAAAAAATATCTGAACAAACAAAAGAAGTAAAAGTAACTAAAGGAAATTCTTAATATTAGAAAAAAAAACCTAAAGTTTGCTGTGCGCGCGTACTAAACATTTTTCTATATTAAATAATTATTAATTTTTGCGAACATATTAAATAAAATCTCAAATGATTATAATTACGATATTTTAAGTGTATAACATCGGTATAGATAACCGAACTGAGATAAATTAATTATAAGCAGCACAAAATTACATAAAAAATAATAGTAATTCGAAAATCTATAAAAATTTACAAAATCATCAAAGTCATCCGCCCGTTCGCGTCGGTCATACTCATATTATGCCGCCCGAAGGCTAGGTCATTTGGAATCAGTCACATCTTAATTATTTATTAGAATGTTATACAGTAAATTATAATTTCCATCTAGATGAAATGCAATAAAAGTAACTATTATATTTATTTTCATAAGGATGAATATCAAATTATAGAAATCATCTAATTTTTGTTAATGATTTGTATAAAGAGATTTGTATAAATCTATATCGGCGCGCACCATGTATGCATTAAGCAAACTCACTGTGGGTGACGTTTTCTTAAAACAGCAAACTTCGCAAGCCGTTGCTTAGCAACGCGTAGCGACTATTGTTATTAACATGGCGGAATAAATTCCTTGTCAAATTAATTATTTTAATATATTGGTATATAACGAAAATATTACAAATATGAGAAAAAAAAAGTATCCTATGTTCATCCCGGGACCCTCAAGTATCTCTATATGAGTATTTTATCACAATTAAATTAGCGGTTTGGCCCTGATTGCGTAAAAGACAGACAGACAGACAGACAGACAGACAGAGTTACTTTCGAATTTATAATATAGGTATGGATTATATTTATATTTCTGACGTTAACCAATTTTCTTTTTAAATAAAATAAAATAAAAGTTTCTTCTTACTCGATCGTCAATAAATATCGTGTAAATATTCGTAAATAAATGATAAACAGGTATAAAAGAGTGACGCTCGGCCTCGCTGCACTGCTGCTGTCTCATTACGGTGATCTACAAGACGCGCGCTAGGGTTGTGTTGTGTTGGCTTCTCGCTGTATCCCACATCCCCGCTTTGCGTGTTGAGTGGCGAGACACCGTCAGTCTTTATGGGATAAACAAACACGGATATTTGGTAAGGGTTCAGTTCAGGGTGCCCAGGTTTCCACTTCCTCGCTCTTGTAATAAAACAAAGCGCGGCCGCCCTCTGCCGCCCTGGTACACGCGGGGTACATCGTCACCCCTACTCCCTCCACTAATAGTCGCCATATCTTCGCCGGAGACAGCAACAGGAAACTCTGTTCATTCGGAGTATTAGATTTACTTAAGAAAGAACAATGCTCTTTTATTTGTTTTGTATTGAAATAGTAACGATAGTTCCATCTCTCCCCCGCGCCCCCGCGCCCCCGCCCGCCGCGCTCGTCTCACGTCGCACGTCTCATACAAGTTAGAAGATACAAGTTCCTGTCGATACTAAACTGTACATAAAACACACGATACGTACGATATTTGTACCTATACATATAAAACGAATTCCCTTACAAATGTAATTGACTAAATAAAGTTCCCCTACTTTAGTACAACCTTCGTCATTTCATAGTCTGAGAGACGGTAATGGAATCAACGGGACCAACGGGAAATTACGCCGCTTAAAGTAACAAAATAATTTTTAAAAACGCTCCACAAATGACGGAGAAATCAGCCGACAAACATAAAAAAATATATAGCTAACGAATGTACAACTTCCTGATTTTTGAGCTAACGAATGTAGAATTTCAGCAAATATTCTATAAGTGTCACTTATACGAAGCGGCGTGGTGCCGCATCCAAGTATAGACACAAAGCTGGCGTTTTAACTTCCAATTGAAGGTAACACGAAAGGTACCGCCCCTTAACACGCAATATCTCAAACATTGGATAGATAGTAGTGTCTAACACCATGAGTGCTCTGCCTATCCTGCTATATGTGGGATTCATGGTGAAGCTATAAACCAGGCAAAGAGTCAATTGTAACATATTGACTGCGGCGAAACTCAAGCGAAGGATTATGTTTGTAGCTAGCAAGTTTGTTTGTATTTATATATGTCTGTTCCTGGGTCTCTTCTAACTGTTAAACAAATGATACATCGCTTCGTTGGGTTTGTCTCGATGGTGCAAGTGTTGTTTAATGAACCTAACAGACACCATGAAGAAAATCGTTTCAGGTGTTCGCACCGTCACTGTAGGTGAATGAGTAAAAATTTATGTTTTTGACATATTCATATATTTTTTAATTAAAAAAAAAACTCTCCGTCGAATATTTTATATTACTTAAAAATATACTATAACAAATTACAAATTTCCATTCGCCACCTGGACTATGTCCCTTTTGCCTCGTAGGACACGCCGCAGCGTTTTTCAATTATTCAGCTTCGAAGAGTTCATTTGAGAAAAATACCAACATCTGGAGTAAAGCACGCGTGTCATAAATAACGCTGTATAACGCATGGAGCAGGGTTGGCAGAGATTTCGAGAATTGCATACATTGCATATTGTCGCTGCACTTTCTCGTGTTAGAGCTGTATAATGAAAAGAATTAATTACCCCGAAGTATAGGGAATCGAACCTACAAACGTAGCGTTTGCAGACTTTTTTTTATTAACTCGAAATGCGCGGCGTTGAGTACCGCCACTCAACACGCAATGCCTTAAAAGTCGACGGCAAGTGGAGAACGAAAGTGGTTTAATTGCAACGGAGTGTCTTTACACTGGGTCCCCAAGTTCCCTCTGCCTACTAAATTGCCACTGTCTATAAAATGTTTTGTCTCCTTGATACGATACAAACTGTTTATTATGTGTGCGCTGTGCTCGATACACTATACGTACTCCACTAGAACGACTCGTATACTGCACTTGTGGTCTGATGATGGAGCCGGTGCCTCAATAACTAAACAAATGATATTTGATCTTGCCTACTCTAGAAACAACATTCATGTAGGAATATCCTCCCAATTTGAATTGCTATGTAAATGTTTAATCATTTTCTTATAAAAATATTCCTTATTCATTCCAAATAAAGTGTAATATGCCTTTTTATATCACCTCAGACCCTTAGACCGCTCTAACTGGTCCCGAGGAAACATTTCTTTCAAATTACTTATCTACTGTAACAATAAGAATATGAATCAATTAAAGTGCAGGTGTTAAGTTTGATTTGTCATTTAGTTAGGGTAAGCAGAATGAACCTGGTGCTGAGACACTTCCTGTCAGTAATTACAAAACATATAGAGAGGTATGTACTTACTCCCCTTCTCCTAGGAACACGGTATTCATTATTTTAATAACTTCCTCCTCAAATATGTATTTATATATTTTTTCTAAAGAGATTCATATTCAAAACATTGCACGTAATGAGCGGGTTTTAATTATTGCGATACTTATACATGGTGTTAATAAAAATATATTTTTTGTATGTTTGTATATTTAACGAACGAATATAATTATAGAGATGTTATTACGAAAATAAAGGTAACCTCCACGCAGTATCCCGCACGCTGCATGTATGCAGGGGAACCTGACCCACGCCGGTCCCCACTTCCAAGGAGTCCACAACGCCATGTGGGATACAGCGTGAGCTGTGTTAAAAAAGTATAAAGAAAAGCAAATCAGGTTTTTTAACAAAGTTACGATGCTATTCAAAAGTCTCGCCTTTTCATATACGAAAGTATTCACTGAAATACACGCGCTTTCAAATACCACTTCTATTCTATGTAAGGTTATACGTTAATTAAAATTTAATTCTGTTAGGTTCACGCCGTATCCCGCATATACCGGGAAGGCAGAGGGAATCTACTGTTAAGACACTCTGTTCTCCACGCAGCGGGAGCATAATTTTCGGGATACTACTAATGGAACGAGAAAATGAAAATAATTAATTCCAGGCCACCGTGACGGTTTGATTCCCACTCGGGGGAATGAATTATGATCTTGACTCCCTCGAAGACAGAGCGTGGTGTTCCATTACTGCCACTCAACACCAGGTTCCCTCTGCTTGTCCTGCTATTCAGAATACAGCGTGAAGCTATAAAAAGCCTTTTTCAGTTATTCCTACCACTTCGACTGTAATATATATCTTTAAAAAGTCACATAATTTCGCATAAAAATTGAACCTCCTTAAAATAATAATGCAACTGCTAACCCAACAGTAAAGAATTTAAGTATCCTATCCTATCCTATATCTTATAAAACAAAGTCGCTTTTCGTGTCTGTCTGTTGTTTCTAACTCTTCTTCTTCTAAACCACCCAACGGATTTTGATGCGGTTTTCACCATTAAGTCGAGTATTTTTCATAGAAGGTTTATATATAGTTTATTATTTGTACATTCTTATGTAAATTAACATAAATACGATAAATGTGTATAAAGTCCTACTAATTTTAATATATTTTTTTATGTGAGGGATATTTTTCCATAATGATATTAATCCTTATCTATCTATACTTCTGTACTAATATAATAAAGCGGAAGAGTTTGTTTGTTTGTTTGTTTGTTTGTTTGAACGCTAAGATCTCTGGATCTACTGGTTCGATTTACATTGTTTTTGTTTTGTATGAAATCTGCATTCTTCAGAAGTGCTATAGGCTATATAATATTACATTACACATATGTACTAATAAATTAAAATACTTTCTAATTTGACATGCAATTTATTCTGCCATGTTAATAACAACCGTCGCGTCGCTACGCAACCGTTACCGCGACTTTTTGATATTAATCCTTATGAAAATAAATATTATTTTTAGCATTTACTTTTAGCATTTTATCTAGATTGAAATTATAGTTTACTGTATAACATACTAATAAATAATTAAGGAGATGTCACTGATTCGAAATGACCTAGCCTACGGGCGGCACAGTATGACCGACGCGAAAATATTGTTATAGTTCAAGCAGGCGTAGCCGCGTCCGGGTCCACTAGTCCTTTATAATACTTTATTAATTTTCTACGTTAAACGAAGATAAAATTTGCTTTTTACACTATTTCGAAATTGCGAATACTTCTAGAGAAAAACGCATTTAATTGTTGACACATCCCGCCGTTGACACATCAGCTGTATCGAGTCCTGTTTTACTTATCCCTTACTCTCAGCATGTTAATAAGTATATTAGTTACGTTGGCCATTTAATGTAGATCAAAACTGTCTTTTACTGTTTTTCATTTTAATAAGTACTTTAGAAGTTGTTACAATATAAAATAATCCTTGCTGCGAAACGGCTCGCCACTCGCCATGCGTCCCGCGACGTTTTGCTTATACAAGCGCGTCCGCCGCGCCCGCCTGCCACGCGGGCGGCCCGGGTTCGATTCCCAGCCGCTGCATTCTATTTAATTTTCCTCACAGGCAGCCACGTAGTGCTTGCTTTTCATCAGGGACAGAATACCCTCTTCAGCATTAACCACAAGCTCGAAAAAAAACCCACCTGCCTCTATAGCAACGAAGATTTAGATGCGTTTGCACGTATTGGATAATTCGAGTTAAATGTATTATTTCAGCGCGATATATTTGGTTTCATATTTTTTGTAGTAGTTATTAGTAGGTAGGTTTTTGTTTATAATTTCTTCCGTTTAAAAATAGTCATTTAACTATCTAAAAATAGTCATTTAAATATATTTTAATAAGTACTTGAAAAGATTAGTAGCACAGATTTAAAATGACGGTACCTACTAAAAAATCCTTGCTGTGTAAAACAATTGGAAAATCCTTATTGAAACTACGAAAATGCGGGTTGCATTAGGGTTTAATTAATTTTCACATTATCTTAAGTGCTTTGCAAACATTCATTATATGAATAATCTAGTAGTTAAAGCGGGCGAAGCCGCAAGAGGGTCGCTAGTATTAAAATAAATTATAAACATTTGTACGCAAAGTTTCATATAAAAGCTGTTAGTATAAACGCAGTGCAGGGAGCTTAATTGAATGAATGCGGTACTTATTTTGTTTTCTTTTTATACACACCTACCTACTGCACTGCGTGGAGAAAACACTGTGTACTCCAGTTCCGGTTCCAGTTGTAGTAGATGATGCACGGCGTTGAGTTCCGCCTTTCCACACGCATTGCCTCAAAAATTTGCGATAATTTGGACAATGGGTGGGAAACGGTGATTTTCAATCGGTACCAAATTCCCTTTGTCTACCCTGCTATATGCGGAATACAGCGAGAACCTGTTCTTTAATTCATGTAATTGGTTTATTTTCTTTACCTATTTGCTATATCCCGCATATATCAAGAAAGGCAGAGAATAGTTAGTGTTAAGACACTCCGACAGGCATGTTGAGCGGCGGAACTCAACGCCGGCCAAACAAAGGGAGAAGGCATATTTGGTGCACGAGCGAAAAAAATAAAATATTTCTAAATAATAATTAATTCCGTTTGTGGAGATCGCACCCACAATCACACCTTGTCCCCGCTACGACGGCCTCAAGTGGCGCAGCAACTGACTGCAGTACCGGTCTTAGCGGCGCTTACAACATGAGCGGCGCAGACTTGAGAGGAGGACTTCGATTCCCACTCGAGGAAGTGCAATATTTAACGAGGCACTAACGCGCCTTTGAGTTCCGTCGACTAATGTTAACAATAACTTTTGGCCAACTTAGGTCTGATTCGAACTTGAGATCAAAGTCAAAGTTGTTAGAGGCTTCTATAGAAACGACGTGCTGCGGTCTGCTGGTGGATAGATAGTCATCTATACCTCATATTATAAACTGGAATAGTTTGTTTGGCTGAACGCTATAATCTATCTATCTATCTTTGACGTCACCGGGCTGTCAGAATGACACAAATTTTAATTTAAAGAAAAAAAATTTAATTTAAAGGATTTTGTTCGACAACATTAGTACAAAATAATGCAGTAGGTACCTATTGTAAAACGGGTGAGCAGTTAAAAACGAAGGCAACTCAGACCCTGGCACCTGGCACCAAAGCAAAGGCCCGGCGTTAAGTTCTGCCACTTAACATGCAATGCCTCAAAAAATTGAAAGGAAAATGGTAAACCGAGTGTCTTAACACTAGGTTGTCTCTGCCTGCCCTGCTGCTACAGCGTGAAGCAGATTATTATATTTTGTTTTAGTTTCTCATTTTTGAATGGAATAATATCGACCGAAACCGATTCGGACTGACTGAAAAAATCAAAACAAAGGGTTGTGCATATTATCAGATAAAATTAGAAAAAGGGGGGCCATTTTTGTGGGGCTTCGTTAAACTGCCCCGCCTGCCCCCTCTTAAATCCGGCCCTATACAAAATTCACAACCGTCTTGTCTACAGCCACACGCCATACCACTGCGCTATAAGGGCATTTGTTATTTAAATTAGAAATCTACAGAAAAGAAAAATATAGTACTATTTCTATACAAAATATTTAATTCATAACCTTTCCTTTGCTTTACCTCAAGAACTTTAGAGTGATCGCAGTCATTACACGAACGACCCGTAACGAGGCGACGACGGTTTTTCTTTAAGAAATTAAAATTTAACGCCACTTGACGCGCCCTGGATCAAATCACTTAATTTTTACTACGGCTTTGCTTAGAAAGTTAAACACCGTCGTCTTAGCGCAGGGACACGGGCGACCGTAAACGTGACGGTTGAGGGTTGGATTTCCACTCGAAACAATGAAATATTTAATACTTCCATTCCGGATAGTCGGCGTTGAGTTTCGCCACTTAAAACATCGTTCGTTTTCTAACAACATTTTTAGAAGACAAGTAGAGTAGTAAAATATCTGCTAATTCAATAAAATACTTATTTTGTAACAATTTCGTTAAACCCCCCCACCATCTCGTCTATAACAAGTAGCAGACAGACAGTAACAAGGAGACGAGTGTCATCTTAACCGAGTTTTTCTCACTTTTATGTTATAGAGTAGAAGCCGTCGGCGGTGCAGCGTGCGACTGTAAACGCGACGGTTGTCGGTTCAGTTCCCGCTCGGGGGAATTAATTGTTTTCTTTTTATCGCTCTGATAGCATGGCAAGGCGTGGAGTTCATTTCTGCCACTCAACACGTAGTGCCTCCAAAATTCGGCGGAAAGTTGAGTGCGGAGTATCTTATCATTTTACTGTGCCTAATCGTTTTCTATACATTTTAATAAAAGTCTTTATAAAATCGAAGATTCTGTTACTAACTCGATTTGGTTTCGTTCTCCTTCTCAAGCTACGTCGAAATTCTTATACGTCAGTTATAATTTATATACAATATTTTTCTTCTGCAAAAGTAACCAAAGGAAGTAAGAAAAACAGAGAGAAGGCTATTAACAACGAAGTTGTCAGACCTCAAGCTAATGTGTTGATAAGAGCTGGTACATAAAGGACACGACAGTTGTAATTGCTCAACACGCACTGCCTTAAGAATTCTGCGGAAAGTGCCCACCCTGCGGGATCGACCCTATGTGCGGGATACAAGATGAAGCTAAAAAAAGCTATTAAAATATATAATTTTAAAAAATCTATACTTATAAAACTCTTGTGTTTTGTTAGAGTGAGAGGGGACTACTGTACTAGGAAGGCGCGTTCGGGCCCGGGTAATAAAGTACTCATTTGCAGCTAATGTGACATATGTTCCGAATAGTTTTTTCATTGTACCAATGATATACTAGCTTTGCCTGCGACTTTGTCCCCATGAATTAATGGCAAGGACTCGTCAGCTGATGCAGTGAAAGAAGCGCGCGAGCCAGGAGGGAACGCGTACGGGTACGGCTCACGTTTTTATTTATTTAAAATGTCATGTAACACATTTGCAGTGATGGTGGGGCTGTTGCGGGCTTACCCACCCACCATGCCGTACGACACATAGAACTCTTTAAAGCATTTCACTAGTTATGGCCTGAGAAGAAATGACTAACAAACTTTGCTATCTGGCTCACGCTGCCATTAGCTTACCCAGAGACATTTTATGGGGCGAGTCTTGATTTTAGTTTCAAACTGGTCTTTTTTATTTTTCAGGCTTAATTTTAGTTGGAATAATGAGGGGAGAGGAGTTGGTAGTTCCGTCGCCGGCTTACCACGCCGGGATATAACCATATACAATGTCTCGAAAATTGGACGAAGTTGGGCGAAAGACCATCTCTACCGGAGTGGACGCATGAGCTGTGCCAAAGAGCACAAAATTTTGATTCCTACGCCAATATTTTTACTTACAAAAATTAAGGCTTCAAAATAAAGGGTTGTATTGTAAAAAAAGCTTTAATCTGACGTGCTTGCAGTATTTACAAATAGCGACATCTGTTGGCAGTTTTATGTGATTTAACGCAGGAAGTAAGTCTCAGTTGAATCCCGTTTTAGTTACAAGTTAGTATCGTAGGTAGCGTTGTACAAAACCGACAAGCTAACATATGTTGGCACAATGTTTGAGTGTAAACTCGACGGTCGCGGGTTCGAGCCCCACTCAGGCGTCTTCCAAAGGGCTTAAGACCCACTACGTTACAAACTTTATACGTTATCTATCTATATATATATATAAAAGGACTTGTCCTCACTGACTGAGGTAAGACGCACGCACAGCCGTATCCGCTGTGCGTAGAAACGTGACATTTGCACAGATGTTTACTTTCGTAATCTGGACATCCACTAAGAAGGGATTTTGAAAAATTTTAACCCTAAAGGGGTGAAAAAGGAGTTCAAAGTTTGTATGGAAAAAAATTTAAATCGGCACCGATTTTTATAAAATTTGAAATTTAGATTTTTAAAAGTTTTTAATTGAACACGTGTTTCATAGTTTTCTAGAATTCTCCCCCTAAGGGTGCAAATAAGGGGTTGAAAGTTTGTATAGGTTTTTTTTTAATCGTCACCAATTTTTATACAATTTGAAATTTAGACTCTTAAACGTATATAATTAAACACATATTTCATGGTTTTCTAGAATTCACCCCCTAAGGGTGCAAATAAGGGGTTGAAAGTTTGTATGGGTAAATTCTTAAATCGCCACCGATTTTTATAAAATTTGATATTTAGACTCTTAAAAATATTTCATTGAACACATGTTTCATGGGTTATTAGAATTCACCCTTAAATACGCAAGCGAAGCTGCGCGCGTCCGCTAGTTTTTAATATAGGTACATATATTTCTAGTCTTATAATTACTTAAAATGTTAAAATAAAATTTAATAATGTTAAAAATATCCCAATATAATCCACTCCTAGTTCAAGTGCGAAAAGAAACCATACAAGATTAAATACGGCAACTAACATTACTCTTAGTAATTATAAACTGAAAATCGAAGTGTTGTGTCACTACTTCTTGTAAAACAACTATTGTACAACCGCACTCCACTCAATATCTTGTGTAGAACAGTAGGGAAAGGAGTGTCTTAACACTATATACAGTTAGTGAGGTGGTGGGACTGACTTTTTCATTTTAAATGACAATACTTAAGTTATTATGTTAACTTATTTGAAACACTATGGGTATAATTTGAAAAGGTTTTACACTAACCTGTAGATTTATTAAAGTTGCTCTTAAAATACTGTATGAACTTCTCACGGAGACCAATTTTTACTTCTACTTTCTCCTTCTCTTTCTCTTCACTCTGAAAAAAAAACTTATATTGAAATATTTATATTAATATATCATTCAAGGGGGAACATCATGCCCCAGGAGCTACTCCCAAAGAGGCGCCGGATGAAAACAGGGTTGCCGGGGGCCGAGGGTCGTAGCTGTTGCTTACATTCTTAAAACAGCTCAAGTTGGTTTGAGAATGTCAGCAGCAGCAATGTAACCTGGCGTTATGACACTCTGGTCCCCGCTTTCCGTCCAATATTCGAGACATTGCGTGTTGAGTAACAGAGCTCAACGCCGCGCCCTGTGGGACGCTGCGCTACGGCAGTCTCTACATCTAAACTCATCATTAATGAAATAAAATAATATTTCTGCATATAAATATTGGTTTGTATTCGTACTCAGCACACTGCGAGAGTTGTTGGCGCGGTTGAGTGGCTATTGTATTGAAATAATGTTGTACGAGGTACGAGTATGTGACCGACTCGTGGCGACCGTCGCCACGGGTCGGGTCGTGGCGATATAGGAACATAACCCCGCCCGGATAAGAGACTTTTGGAAAGAAACTTTAGTTTTATTTTTTTGAGTTCCTCAAACACCTATTACTAAAGGTTAAACAACTTTGAACTTTATTTTTAATACTTACGATTTTATTTTACAATCACTTTTATTATTTATTTTGTTAAAAAATAACTTTTTAATTTTTGGGAAAAAAATGTATTAGGCTTTTGTAGAGTAGTTAAAAACTTAAAACTGTGATTTCACTTAAAGCGGTGCTGACGAAAACATCCTGTATATTATACAAAAAACTGGTCATGTGCGAATCGGACCTGCGAGCGGGCGGGATCGGGCGGGATCGGGCGGGATCGGGCTTCCGTACCAATTTCAAGGTTATAGATGAACGGGAAGTATAATTTGTAAAAGTTGATTCGGTCTGGTGTCTAAACCAAATTCTGTTGAAGGTAAATGGTTATATAACACACCCGTGTGGCGGGGTGTAACACACTCTCGTCACGGCACTGCGCCAACACGGCATTGAATAACATTGTTATTAAAGTGGGTGTTATTAAACGGAGTGTCTTAGCTCTAGATGTCCCACAAATACAGCATGAAGCTGAAAAGAAACGTAATAAGTAAGAGAACAATACTATTGATTTATCGATTCCTGCCTTATTCCTGTGTTTAATGGTCTTTCACTTGACCGCGAACAATACATTATATGAAGTGACCAGAGCAAGGCAGGGACAGCCCGCCCCAGTGCCCACTAGACGTTCTTATTCTCTCCGAGACATTTGCATAGGGCGTAGTGGCGCAGCAGCACTGCGTATGACTGTAATCGTTATTTTTACGGGTTCGACCCCCATTCGGGGAAATTAATTATTTTTATTTCCTTGCTCTGATAATAAGACAAAGCCCGACGATGTGGTGTGTGCGGCGGCGGGCAGCGGGATATAGCGGGATACAGCGGGAAGGTACAACCTCAGTTATCCGGACTCCGGGGGGAACAGTGGCATTTAATTTGTCCCGTCTTTACGACCGTCCTAAAAAAGTTTTAACCAGAGTTTACTAAAACAATGTTAAATATTCATCTTTTATTATGTTAATTTAAAATTTGACGCCCCTCAACGGAGTACCACAGCGCACAACGCCACTTGCTAGAGATTAATTATTGTCAATTCACCGCTTTGTTAGACGAAGCGCGGCGTTGATTTCCGCCATATGGCGCGCTATTCACATATCCTATCGTTTGTTTAGCTTAATCTACAAAAACGAAACAAAATAAAATCAAACTTATCAAAGGTAATAGAATTACTAAATTAATATTCATTACTCCTATTCTCCATTAATATAATAACCCTTAAAAGAGTATATTTGCTTGAGCGCACTAATCACAGGAACTACTTCTTTGAATTAAAAAATAGTTTCTCTGTTGTATAGGTGGGTAGTCCATTTATAGAAAGCTGTAGACATAATCTCATCCCGTTCATTGTTTCGTAATACCTCCTCCTCTGCAGCTACGGTCTGAGTCACTTCCCACACTTAGAATAAAAGAAAAGTCACAAGCAAAAGTTAGTCATAGTATTTACATATTTTTAGGTTCACACCGTATCGTGCTCATAGTTCCGTTCCCCACCTTCTTTGCCTCGTTACCAGAGCGAAGTCGGAATAGAATCCACAAGCTGTCGCGTTTATACGCACACGTTTGAGCCGCTCTGCACGCTCACCTGGTCTGTTCTCTCCGCCTTGCTCCTATGACACTGCCTGTGCCCCGCCATCACGCCGTACATCGCTTTACTGCTGCAGTATGTTAGATACCTATAACTACCGTTGATGATCAATACTTCTTTTTATATTTTCAAAAAATCTTATTCTATTATTAACATCACGCTGTATCCCGGATATAGCAGGATAGGACGGAACATAGTGTTATGACATTCCGTCCTCCACGCACCCTAATTCGACACAGTGCCTGTTGAGTGGCAGTACTCTACGCCGCCAAAGCCAAAGCCGAGCCAAAGTTGGCTACCCACGTGAATGGGAATCGAACCCATAATCATCGCATAAACAAGGAGACACTGGTAATACACTGTAGGTACCTATAGAATACGCCAAATAGCATCGTAAAGGTAGCAACAAAGCTGGCGGCGCGCCAGACTTGAACCCGGAATATGCATATTTTAAACGTTTGCGGGTAAAACTACAAAACTAGTATAAAAGCAGATGAAACCCTCGTGACACAGCCGTACCCACACGAGTAACACACGAGCAACACTCCGTAAATTGGGCGGAGCGTTGAGAAAGCAGTGTCTTAACACTATATTCAGGATACAGAGTGATGCTAAAAAAAATAAGATATGGTCTTTCATTCAAGTCTAATTTCAATTAACCTAAAGGCTTCCCCGAGATTTTTTTAATTAGACAATTAACGTTCTTGTAATAAATCGCGGCGGATTTCTATCAAAAATAATTTTATAAAATAAGTATTATCTACTTATTCAGTATAAAACTAAGTTACTTCCCAACGACGTCCGCTCAAATAATTTAAATAAGCTAAACTAATAAAGAGGAAGGCTTGTGTGCCAAATAAAGCCATAAATAGCAGAGTCCAGGCGGACAAAGCCGGGAACACCAATTAAATAAAGTTTGTAAGTGGATTTGAACCTCCGATATTCAACTAGATTTCAAAATCCATATACGAGTATATAAAAAACGTTAAGACTTATACTTTCATTCAAAACAAATTAAAACAAGCCCCCGAGCCCCCGAGCCCCCGAGCCCCCGAGCCCCCGAGCCCACGAGCCCACGAGCGCTCCACGCGAGGGCCGTATACATACTGCCGCACGAATAATAACGCACATCCATTGTTTCGCCGCCTCAGTATGTGAAGTGTGTGTGTGTGTGTGTGTGTGTCGCCCGCTTCCTTGCTCGCGTGGACTGTACTGCGTATCCTTAGGGATTCCGAGAGCTCCTCTTACTACTTAACCTACAGCCTAGTAGTCTCGTCTGTGCGCCGTCTGTCACTCTTTCAATAACCGAAGAGTTCTATACTCTATACTACTCATTAGTAGTTCCTGGGATTAACGCGTTCAACCAAACAAATATGCATAAATATAGAATAAATAATAAGAGTTTCTATTATAATTATACATTCGTGTCACTACGACACAACACCTGACTGTAACAATGTTAATCTAGGCAGCGTTTCTACTTCCACCTTAAAGGCCTGCAAGTAAGCTCCTCTGGTATTACACAGGTGCTCCGTACACGAGTTTGCTTTGTCTATTCTATAATAAAATAGCATCAGTTCTAAGTGGTACGCACGGTGCTTATAAAGGAAATCGAAGAAAAAAATATTATTTTCATTTTCAAGCTTTATCCCCTATATAGCAAGATAGACATAAAAAACCCAGTGTTAAGACACTCCATTACCATGACGACGGGTACAGAGTACAGAAGTACCATGACCAGGGTCTCGATTTCGACTAAAACGATATTGCATGGTGCATGAGGAACGATGTGTTGTAATACTAGATTTCCTCTGCCTCTGCGCCACGACGACGTGTCATGTGTGCTCAGTGAGTGCATTGAAGCATGACGGGGAGCGTGTCGCAAGGATGCTACTAGCTGTTGTCTGCGACTTCGCTCGTTGTAGCACCGCGGAGCGCGCGCTGTCCGGTAGCATTCATCGATCATATTCACATATGTAATAGCAAGCAATAAAGCAACTTTTAATTGAAATACTATTTTTATTATCAACTCGAACTCGCTAATCTGCAGCTAAATATTCAATTATTCACTTCGTACTATTTACGTTTACAGAACTTTCCCCAGCTGCGTGTCCTTGATTTCGTGGCGAGTGTAGAACATACACATAGAAGAGCAGGCAGAGGAAACCTGGGGACCTTCTGGAGGCATTGCGTGTTGAGTGGCGGAATTTATAGCCGCGCTATGCCTTGTTATCACAGAGAGGAAATTAAAATATTAAAGTTTTGATCTCCACAAATAGGAATCAAACCCACAACGTGCCGCGTTTACAGCCACATTTCACACATTTTATAGTTCAAAAACGGAGTTACAGGCGGCCACTAGTTATATATGTACACTAGTGGACCCGGACGCGGCTACGCCTGCTTGAACTATAAGAATATTTTCGCGTCCGTCATACTCATACTATGCCGCCCGTAGGCTAGGTCATTTCGAATCAGTGACATCTCCTTAATTATTTATTAGAATGTTATACAGTAAACTATAATTTCAATCTAGATAAAATGCTAAAAGTGACTGTAATATTTATTTTCATAAGGATGAATATCAAAATGTCGCGGAAACGGTTGCGTAGCGACGCGACGGTTGTTATTAACATGGCAAAATAAATTGCATGTCAAATTAGAAAGTACTTTAAAATATATTAATATATATGTGTAATGTAATGTTATATAGCCTATAGCACTTCTGAAGAATGCAGCTTTCATACAAAATAAAAACAAAGTAAATCGGACCAGTAGATCCAGAGATCTTAGCGTTCAAACAAACAAACAAACAAACAAACTCTTCCGCTTTATTATATTAGTATAGATTATCATTATAAGCCACATCCCTACACAGATATCACCCGACTTACTACAAAAGTTACATAAAGTAAAGAAGTTGTTCCCAGTAGGTCACTTCCGTTATACGTCGCGTTACATTCGCAAAGCTACTTAAAGACTTCGTATTTCCTGAGCTAATTTTAAGTTTCTCTTTCTTCTTACAATTTTATTCTATTTGCTCCAATACTAATATAATTAATCGTCTGAAACTGTAAAGTATCCTACTCGGGAGAATCATTTTAATTTCCTCACTATGTTAACAAGGAAAAGAGCGACACTACAGTATGCACCAGAACATATCAATCAATTATTTTAAAATTATGTAATTTATCAATAATGTTATAACTGTAGAAAAACGCGAAGACAGATTATTACCAAAAAATATTATCTATTGTTAGAAATCAAAAGCGTTTAGCGTTTTTAAGAAAACACGACAAAAATACATACCATCTGTATGTTTCCAACGTACTCGGACAGAGGTTCCACGTAATTACAATAAGTGACGTATCACTCATCCCAGTGGCGTAGCTAGGGTATTTGCTGCCCGGTGCGGCTCGGGGGACTTGATGCCCCCTTTCTGTCTAAAAAAAAAAAAAGTAATCATCGACGATGACTTCTAAAAAAAACAAAGTGATCGTCAACGTTGACTTCTAAAAAAAAAAAACGTACTCGTAATCGTCGAAGTTGACTTCTAAAAAAAAAACGTGATCATGGACGTTGACTTCTAAAAAAAAACACAAAGTGATCGTCGACTTTGATGCCCCTTTCCTTTTGATGCCCGGTGCGGCTTAGAGGACTTGATGCCCTTTAAAATGGTATAAGGTCCAAAAAACAAAGAAAAAACACACTAATCGTCGACTTTGATGCCCTTTTCCTGTTGATGCCCGGTGCGACCGCCCCGCTCGCACCCCCTAGCTACGCCACTGACTCATCCTCATCCTTCCAATCAGGGCTTCCGCCTACAAGCGACTGTTCCCGTTTAACATAATTCCACTGCTTTAATTTTCTTTTTCACCTAAATCTACACACTTTTTACACGAGCACGCTAACACTATATTATAAAAGCTTTTACATTGCTGAGTGACTACCAGACAACGTACAGACGAAAATACTGCAATAAATAAAATTTCAATATAAGATTAAGTTAGGGAAGTATGTAGAGAGTGTTGGGGAGTGTAGTGTATGGCGCACAGACACTACACACACTCAAAGAACACTGAGATCACTATCACTGGCTTACCACTACACCAGCCGGCAGCAGCGCAGGCGCACGTCCGACCCGCACCACGTCCGCGAGTCCGCGACAACACTCCCCCCCACTACAGGTTAACATGAGACAATGCTACATATCTATTTAATAGATACAAACACTACATCGAATTAGCATTGCCAAACTATCGATTGTTTTGCAATCGATAGTTTTAATCTAAAAAAGCCTATGCGATCGATAGTATCGATACTATAGATTGTTGTGGACTATCGATTGTATGCTAATTCGCGATAGTATCGAATATGATTCTTAAGCATAGCTACAAGATGAAATGAAAAGAACAACAAATATTTTTGTTACATTTCTTTTGTTTTTTCATATTTTGGTGAAAAGAAAGATGCCATCGATAGTTCACAATAATCGATAGTATCGGTACTATCGATACTATCGTTTTCAAGAAATTCAATAGTATCGATACTATCGATATCTTTCTGACTGGGAGATACGATACTATCGATAGTATTGCATTTGTCCGATAGTATTGTACTAGTTGAACTATCGATAGTTTCGATTCTATCAAAAATATCGATACTAAGTCAAAGTCAAAGTCAAGTCAAAATATCTTTATTCCATAAAAATGCTTAACATTTACTTGGACATGTCATAAAATAGAAAAAAAATGCAAATTAAAAATAACCAACAAAAAAATGTGCAATTTTGACTTGAAAAAAGCCCGTTCAAATGGTTGAGCTCATGAGAAGATACAGGCAAAGAAACTCATGGCCACTCTTTTTAATTGCCAATATTTGTTACAAATTACAATTAACAATTTTAACTTAGAAATAGAGCAACTCATTTCCAAACATCTTTATCGCGAACATAATCTTTAACAGAGTAATAAGCTTTTTGGCAGAGCCTGTGCTTTACCACTTTTTTAAATTTGTTCAGTGATAAATTAACCACGTCGTTTGGAAGTTTGTTATAGAAGTGTATACTTTGACCTACGAATGAGTGAGACACTTTATGGAGCCTAGAGAAGGGCACAGCAAGCTTATTTTTATTTCTTAAATTATGTTTATGGAGGTCACTGTTTTTATTAAATTTATTAATATTTTTATGCACATATACTAAGTTGTCGTAAATATATTGGGAGTGTAGTGTGAGGATGTTAAAGTCTTTGAATTTATTCCTTAGTGACTCCCGTGGACCCATTTTATAGACTGCTCGGACAGCCCGTTTTTGGAGCACAAAAATGGTATCTATGTCAGCGGCACTGCCCCAAAGTAATAGGCCGTAAGACATAATGCTATGAAAATAGCTGAAGTATACTAAACGCGCGGTGTCAACATCGGTCAGTTGACGAATCTTGCGGACAGCATACGCTGCCGAACTAAGTCTACCAGATAAAGTTTCTATATGCGGACCCCATTGTAACTTAGCATCTAATGTTATATAAACAGGATATTTTCTTTTTTTGTATTAATAGCCCAAAATATGGCCTGGATTACATACAATTAGGTTTCAGAAGTGAAATATCAAAAGAAAACTACACAACACTAATGTTACAAATACAATCTTATTTATTAAAAATCAAAATAACTATAAACTGAAGTTTATATAACTAGAAACTTATATAAAACACCAACAACATTCGAAAATACATATAGGTATTTACTCAGTGTTAATTATAGCAGCTCTTTTAACCAATTCACAATATTTATTAATTAAAACATTTAAATTACTTTATAACTTGCTAATAATTATCTATTAACAACCTAGTAACAAATCACATCGACTACAACACGTGTAACCTCAAGTATATGAGGGCCAAATATGATTGATTGATTGATTTCTCGAAGTATGGCGTTTCGAGCGTGCCAGTTGAGCACAATTCATTTCGCCAATGTCACGTTGTATGGAAAACACACGAAGGAAATTGACCGGTAATAAAAAAGATAAATATACACAATTATAGAATACATGTAAACAAAAGAGATCCTGTGTAAGTACAGCCTTCACCTAAAACAAAACAAACACAAATTTACAATATATACACAACACATTAGATTAGTAATAAATAATATTTTACATGGGGGTTAATTTAAAGTTTTATTTTGTTAAGTTTAATATATTTACAAAAAAATTTACATAAAGGACTAAACACAAACATTAACAAACACTGAACATTTAAAGGACGAGGGACTTTATGAGGGAGGACATCATATAAGGGACGAGTTAACTTAGGACAAGAGAAAAGGATGTGGGAAGGGGAGCCGTCGTCCAGGCCACATTCACACAGAGAGTGGTCCCTGACCCTGATCTTAGCTAGATGTACAGGAGTAGAAGCATGCCCAAGACGTAAGCGACAGATTGTTGTAATAATCCTCCGTTCAATAAACCTTTGAGAATATATCTTCCCGCTTAAATTAGTAACTTAATAACAAAATGAAAAGAGCGGGAGCGGAAGACATTGACAGTGACATTGACACATTGCAGTACTATATTTGACAGTTGACATTTGTAGCACAGAAGTCTCCCAACTAAACATTAATGCAGGTTACAGTTATTACTTTAAAATAAATATTTTAAAATATTTTTGTTGGCCTTAAAATTGCAGGTGACATTATAAGAGAAGAAATTCCTTAATATTCTATCGATAAAGTGTGTGGGAGACCACGTGTCGCAGGGACAGGAAGTTAAAACAAATAATTACTAAATAAATAGTTTTATTGTAATAAATATGTCACTTCTAATTATTCTTATAATTAAATACATACAGTACTTATTGTGTATATATAAAAATTTAAAATAAGAAAGAACTTACAAATAGATGTAACTAGCAGTCTGACATTTGAGTTGGCATAAAAATTTCAATAAAAGCTCACTTTTTTTATCTACTTTTTATAATCTATACTTTATAATAAATTGACACAACTGGCACTTGGCAGTTGGCAGTCTGGCGGCACCCCTCTCAAAGTCAAATATAACCAATCACAAATGTCACATAACTGATAGTTTATTTCGAGTAAAATTTATGTTTAAATAATGTAAAAAAAATATTCAAAAGTGGCGTCAATTTAATAAAGAAATGGCGTTTCCTAAAATAGAAGGATATGTGGTTACAGAGAAACTCGGAACGGGAAGCTATTCAACAGTTTACAAAGCTTACACAAAGGTAAACGCAATATAAAAACAAAGATTAAATTTAATAACTACAATATAAAGAACTTAAAATAATTATAATTTTTTTTTTGTTTCACGTTCTATCCCACAAATAGCAGGCTAGGCTGAGGGGGATCTAGTGTAGAGACAACTCCGTTCCCCACTTTCTGCTTACAGACATTGCGAGTTAAGTAATGAACATCAACGCCGCGCTTTGTTTAATTACCAGAGCCAGGAAATGAAAATAATTGTTTCCCTCGAGTGCGCATCCCAAAACCGTCGCGCTCACAAGCTGTGCCGACGCTGCGCGCCGACGGCCTCAATTATGCTGTAGCCGTAATATCTCTTTACTTAAGATAATCATCTTGCAGATAACTTTATGCAGATTCTTTACGTAATTGAGTCGATTTTTAATTTTTCTTTTTTCCTATATTTATTTCGTTTTGTTTTGTTTTTTGTCACACATAATGTCCTTATCTGTGTGCATTGTATTAGTTTTTTATAAGTGTCACACTAATTATATTTATGCTCCATAAGAATTATTGTATATATATTTAAGTATGTAAGGATTTATATATATAGTTTGTAATCAAAAATAATGTTTTGTAGTACAGAATATAAATAATAAAATAATAATATTTTGAATTCTGCCCACATCGCATGTTGAGTGGCAGAACTCATCATGATCAGTGAAAATAAGCCTCAATAATAATGTTAAAAACAAACTCTTCTTTATAATATTAGTACAAATAAGAAATATATTTTTTCCCAGGTTGGAGCTCGTTCAATAGTGGCAGTAAAATGTGTAGACAAATGTAGGATCAAGCACTCCGGCTCTGCCATAGATAACTTAGTGACTGAAATAAGATTATTGAAAACACTGACCCATCCCCACATTGTACACATGAAACACTTCACTTGGGATGATCGGTGAATAAGTTATCTTTTTGTGTCTTTAAAGAAAAATATATATTATCTACGAGGCCTTTGTTACTTTGGTACAACCCTGTGACTGTAAATGTGACAATTGAGGGTTTAATTCTCACTTGTTTCAATTACTTTATTATTTTCATTTTCCATGTTGCTCATGTTCAGTTCCATGCAACAGGCAATGTCTCATAAAATATTTTTGATGAATCACATATTGAGCAGAAGAGCTGAATGTCTGACCTTGTAAATACCAGAGTGAAGTCGACCCACAACCATCATGTGAGTACCTGGACACTGTGCCACTGTGACATGATGTAATTCAATGAGTATTTCCTGAGTTTGGTGCATTTAACCAAACAAACTCTTCAGCCTAGTAATATTAGTGTACATTATTTAGTAATTGTTTGAAGCCGTCATATGTACAGCTAAAAAAATTTTAAAAGGGGAAAAACTAACAATTTGGATTTGTTTTACAGAAATATTTATATTGTAATGGAATATTGTTGCGGTGGTGACTTATCCAAATATATACACAAATATGGCAGAGTGCCGGAGAAACAAGTAAGTGATTTTTATTTTAAGTAATAAATGAGAATTATAAAACAAACAGTGGAGTGTGACTTTGTTTATCATTTTGAATTTTATTTTTTTTTTCAACATAAGGTGCTGTATTTTCTACAACAATTGGCTTCTGCCCTTAAATTTCTTCGAGAAAAAGGTAATTTTAATTATTGTAGTATTATTATATTATATATATACGAGTATGTTACTTAAGTGTCCATTTTTGCTTTTATGAAACATTTTTCGAAGAGCCAATTAATTTGGTTTTTTTTGTCAGAGTCTCTCTGTCTTTCTTGCTAAGATATGCAATGGGAGATAAAAGATAAGGCCGCGTGGCGCAGAGGCATAAGCGTGCACGCGACGATTGTGACGGTTCGATCCCACTAGGGGAAATTAATTTTTATTTCCTTACTTAGGTAACAAGATAAAGCGCGGTCCATCATGTTCCCTCTGTCTAAGCGGGATACAGCGTGAAGTATAATTAATATTACAACACATCACTGAAAGCTTGATAGCTGTGGAATGTGGAGTCGGTTACACTCGAGGGACTTGCTCTCTCTCTCTCGCTCTCATTTGTATCTCTTAGTACAATAAAGCATGTCGTCGGCTTACGATGTGACCTGCTAATTGCGTGTTGAATGGCGGAACTCAACGCAGCGTTCGAATAGGAATGGAGGCCACAACCAGTCGCGTTTACAGTCACACACTTGTCCTACCTACCTTGTGGCGGCAGGTTCACACTAAGCCGACGATATCTATTCTCTTGTACATCATACAGGAGTGGTCCACATGGACCTGAAGCCGCACAATCTGTTGCTACACAAGGGCTCAGACGGAAAGTATATGCTTAAAGTTGCAGATTTTGGGTAAGTCTCCCCTTTTCTCCTTGTTTTATATTTTTAGTACTATAAATGAAAATTAAGGCTATTGTGTCTGACTGTAAACGCTATGGTTTTGGGTTCGATTCCCACTTTAGGGGAATGAATTATATTAATTTCCTTGCTCTGGTGATAAAATAAGGTGTATCTCCCACAAAAAACCCGTTGTTAAGTGCGAAACTCAACTCAACACATAAGTACGATATATAGAATATACGGAGAATGGTGATCACACGAGTGTCTTTACTCTATTTTTTTTCCGCCTACACCACATCGCTAGAAATGGTAAGAAGCATGAAACTGCAATATTTTTTTAACTTAAATGTCTGAATAACATTTTATAATAATATTTTAAAACGAGATAATTTTGAGCTTTATGCCTTTATGTAGGCATGAATTATTTTTCCGCAAGACAAAGCGCATCGTTGAGTGCCGCCAATCAAAAGAGTGTCTTAACAATAGGTTTCGCTTTTTTCTGCTATGGCCATACCCGCTCTTCTCAATAGATCCTTTTGGTTGCCAGAAATGGATCAGTTTTAGTGATATATTGTTTGAGGTACCCATTATAAATCGTCCTGATGTCCACCTATAGCAGGATTAGAAGGAACCTCTCATTAAGACACTATGTTCCCCACGCACCAGGAAAAGTCGTCCAACACAACGCTGCGCCTTGACTGCCAGAGCTCCTAACCTAGATTTGAGACATTCATTCCCTTCTGTATACCGCGCATAGCAGGGTAAGCAGAGGGAACCTTCCCATTTACCTCCATATTCTTGAGGCATTGCGTGTTGAGCAGCGGAACTTAACTCTGCGTTTGCCTCTGTACCTGGGAACGCACGCTTGCGCCCCTTCTTATATTACACGATACAATATATTGAAGACATTTTTTTATATTATATGATAGATTCGCACAATATCTATCTGAGGACACGATGAAGAGTGTGAGAGGCTCCCCGCTGTACATGGCCCCCGAAATGATGATAGGGGACTACGACGCGCGAGTCGACCTGTGGAGTGTTGGTGAGTGAATATGCGGGATAGAGCGTGAAACGTAAAGTTTGCTTATTAAACACACTTGAATATGTCCCCCCAGGCGTGATAATGTATGAGTGTCTGTTCGGGCGCGCACCGTACTCGTCCGCCACGCTCACCGAGCTGGTCGCCAAGATACAGAAGCAGGCGCCCATTCAGGTGACATGTACTACCATTTCTAAATCTACCCACTCCCACAGAACAATGTTTTAAAATTAGGCGAAATTCGGATAACAGAGGGTTGTAACACTAAGGTCACTACGCCCAACCTTCGTACACTCACATACACACACACACACACACACACACACACACACACACATCCTTCTCAATTTAGTATTTTATTTAATTCGGTTCACACCTAAAAAAGTTATATAAATATATAATATTTTTATCCAATATAAAATCCATAGATTAAATTAAATGTTAATTGGTTGAAACTTTAATTTTTTACGTATAATTGTCAATGTCTTTGGTAATGTTATTAGAACACGACAGTAATTCAGAACAGTAAATAAATTGAACGAGGCCAACCGTGACGTTCAGTTCCACCACTCGATCCCCGCAACTGGAAACGGAAGTGTCTTAACACTAGTTCAAACAGGCGAAGCCGCGAACTAGTGGTAAATAAATGTGAACGCCAGCCATTTCTTAGCTCTGGTGTCGAGGCAAAGCTCGACGTTGTTTTCCGCCACTCAACACGCAATGCCTCGAGAATTTGGAGAAATCAAATTCCCTCAACCTGCACACGTCACATTTCACGCTGTATTGCTCTGTGCGGGAGACAGCGTGAAGCGTGATGTGTTCTATAAACAAGGGAAGTAAATTATTGAATATACCCTGAGATCCGGCCGTTGAATCCTGCATATACGAGTTTTCTTAATTAAACCTATATTAATGAATAATACATGATTAGTAGAACAGATTACACCTGGGTTGCCTGGAAGAATCCTGCCGCAATCACCTTTAATTACATTTTTTCGTAACTCGTTTTTGGAGAAAATTGCACCCATACGTTTTTTATATGAATCGCACATCATTTGAAAGATAATCGCATAAGGAATTGGAAAATTAAGGGTTGCCAGCTCTCAGTCTGCCGCAAGTCTAGGGTTGCCTGGTTTAAACATGTCACTAAATGTTAATAATTTGCACTCATGTGTTTTTTTAATGAATTATATATCAAATTAAAGCTTATTTTTTTCTGAACACTATAAAACAGGGTTGCCTGGAAAATTCCTGCCGCAAACAGGGGTTGCCAGCGTTTGAAATATTTTATTCCGGTTCCGTTTGACTATGAAAATAGACGATGAAATGCGCGGTCTGCCTTATGTTTTAAAGTAAAATATTATATAATAGAAGGTCAATCTTAAAATCAATGTTTATTCTAATTGTTCACCTGTTAAATGATGATTTTAATCATATTAAGTACACGCAGAAAACTATTTAAAGATGAAATCATCCTTATTTTTCAAGTAAAATAATGAATCTATAATATTGAGTCTTTGCAAAATCTATTTTCTAAATACTAATATTTATTTATTAATTTAAATTACCATTTTGAAACTATTAAATTATCTAATTAAAAAAAAAGGTTTACAAATATCGATCTACTATAAACTATTAATATACATACATATACATCACGTTCCCTTAATATAATGAAGGGTGACCATTATTGCGGATATTTTTTTTATTAATTATATTGAAAAATACATTTCAATGAACTCGAACTCTCTCTCTCTTCGTCCTCTACTTGTTTGATTTGACAACGCTTGCCGCAATTTTTTTTCTCACGCAATTTTTAATAATTTTCATAGGAAAGTAATATATATAATTTTTATATTATATTTTCGAAGATGTATTGTTTCTAAATGCAATGAAAATGCAGATGGCCAAATGAGTTGTTTTTGAGCATATTACTTGGTTACTTACCTTTCGTTTTGGAGTAAAGACGTTTTTACTTGACAAAAATGAAGACGTGTTTTTTGTGCGGCAGGAGTGAAAATGTGATAGAATTTAACAAGGAATCTCTCCAAAAGTGTAAAATTATAAAGAAGTATTTTTCAATTATTTTCTAATGCAAAACGTAAGTATACTTTAATGTTTAATATTATATAGTTTAATAAAATGTAGACAATTGTGGCCGTGGGAGTTGCCTCAGTTTTGATTACACTAAGTTAGGGACGTGAGTGAGTGATTACGCTTTATTATAATTATAAGAACAATTCTTTCAGACCTAAATGCCTTAAAAACTATCAGCATAGACGGACAAGTTCTTGCTAGCGACATTTTTTTATCTATATTTTAATAGTTTTTATTAGTTGAATAGTTTTCATTTACTTTCCAAAAACCTAAATATTCGTACCAAAAAGATGGGCGCCATAGTTCTTTCTACGGATACGGACGGCGTTGTCAAATCAAACAAGCAGAGGGCGAAGAGAGAGAGAGATTGTTTATTGAAATGTAATTTTCCATATTTTCTTAATTAATAAAAAAATATCCGCAATAATTGTCACCTCTCATTATATTAAGGAAACATGTTGTAATTAATACCTTACAGTAGATTGATATTTGTAAACATTTACTTAATTAGATAATTTAGTTGTTTTAAAAAATCTAAATATTATTATTTATAAAATATATTTTGCGAAGACTCAATATTATGGATTATTATTTTACTTGAAAAATAAGAATGATTTCATCTTTAAATAGTTTTCTGCGTGTACTTAATATGATTAAAATCATCATTTAACAGGTGAATAATTAGAATAAACATTGATTTTAAGATTGACCTTCTATTATATAATATTTTACTTTAAAACATAAGGCAGACCGCGCATTTCATCGTCTATTTTCATAGTCAAACGGAACCGGAATAAAATATTTCAAACGCTGGCAACCCCTGTTTGCGGCAGGAATTTTCCAGGCAACCCTGTTTTATAGTGTTCAGAAAAAAATAAGCTTTAATTTGATATATAATTCATTAAAAAAACACATGAGTGCAAATTATTAACATTTAGTGACATGTTTAAACCAGGCAACCCTAGACTTGCGGCAGACTGAGAGCTGGCAACCCTTAATTTTCCAATTCCTTATGCGATTATCTTTCAAATGATGTGCGATTCATATAAAAAACGTATGGGTGCAATTTTCTCCAAAAACAAGTTACGTTACGAGTTAATTAAAAGTGATTGCGGCAGGATTTTTCCAGGCAACCCAGGTGTAATCTGTTCTACTAATCATGTATTATTCATTAATATAGGTTTAATTAAGAAAACTCGTTTATGCAGGATTTAACGGCCGGATCCCAGTCTAATAGTTGTATTTCCTCGCTATTGACTAACGAGACACAAACAAAGCGCGGCGTTAAGTTTTACTACTCAATGTGCAATGTGTGGAAACGTAACTACGTTCCCTTTGTTCACCCCAGTGTCTCGATAGTGACTCATTTTTCCGGTAGATACCACCAAGAAGTTCAATATCACCTGGATGTTTGGATCTCCTCACGCGTCTTCTAAAACACAACCCTGATCAGAGGATTTCTTATGACGAGTTCTTCGAGCATGAATACTTGGACTTGGAGCATATGCCCTCTAAGGAGAATTATGAGAAAGTAGGTGTTTTAATTTTTATAATTCAATTAATTAAAAATAAAATTTAAATATTAATTTATAATTAATATTCAAATTTTATATAAAAAATATAATATTTATCAGACGAACCAACAAATCGCACACAGTATCCAGCTTTAGTAATTATTTATTTGACTCTCGATAACAAGTTGTCTCGACAATATCTTAGAATGACCACGAGTGCCGTCATGCCTTTCGTTTTCGGTTTTGAGGTTAATGCCGTTAGCCCTATTGCTGCTGTTAGCACTGTTACAGCGAGACAGCGACACCCCCTATGGGCAGAGAAGAGGGTACTCTGATACGTAAAGCCTTCCCCCAGGCGGTGGTGCTCATCAAGCGCGCCATAGAGCTGGACGTGTCGGGCCAGCTCGCGGCGGCGCTGCGCGCGTACGGCGCCAGCCTGCGCTACCTGGTGCCGGCCGCGCACGCAGAGGCCGACGCCGTGCGGCGAGGCGCGCTCACCGACAAGCTCACGAGGTCAGCCTGTGTAATAATCCTGAAATCAAAGATCTTATTTATAAACTTACTTTTTTATTTTCTTGAGGTTTGTTTGATATTTTGTAATAACTATAGGCATATTTATTAATAAATAATAATATAATACCGCACTGCATATCGAGACATTCACTTATAAAAGAACACTTTGGAAGTGAAAACAGACAAAATCGAATGCAAAACGTTTATTTCCATAGAAAAATAATATACATAGCAGCACAGGTATACAGGTATACAGATTCTCTTTGAGTTTTACTGTTTTCTTTAAAAATGTTATTTATGAATAACATAACAATTTTAATCCGTTTTTATTAAGTCAAGCTGCAATGCAACTGTGTAATAAATCTAAATTTAAATTAAATCAACTTCACGCAGTATCCCGCAGACAGCAGGGTAGGCAGAGAGAACCTACGGTTAAAACAGTTCATTCCCCATATTCCACCGAATTCTGGAGGCATTGAGTGGCGGCAGTGGCGTAGCTAGGGTATTTGCTGCCCGGTGCGGCTTAGGGGACTTGATGCCCTTTAAAATGGTCTAAGGTCTAAAAAAAAACAAAGTGATCGTCGACTTTCATGCCCCTTTCCTGTTGATGAGTTCTAAAAAAAAACAAAGTGATCGTCGACTTTGATGCCCGGTGCGGCTTAGAGGACTTGATGCCCTTTAAAATGGTCTAAGGTCTAAAAACAAAGAAAAAACAAACTGATCGTCGACTTCGATGCCCCTTTTCCTTTTGATGCCCGGTGCGACCGCACCGGTCGCACCCCCCCTAGCTACTGCCGCTTTGCCGCTACGCCAGAGCGTAAAAATAGAATATATATTTAAATAAGTATTTAATTTTTCTTGAATAAAAAATTATATGTACCCTCGAGCTGGTCTGCTAATGGAATTGTAAGATGGCTCCATCGACCTTGGACTGTCTACTAGTAAACATATGGAGCTCTCATATGGCTCGTTACATTTATCTTATTAATGTGTTCTGTAGAAAAATGAGTGTTTACATTTTTTTAAACTATTAATTATTTTTTATAGATATATGGAAAGAGCGGAGGAAATAAAACGTATTATAAACGGGCAAAAAGTTCCTTCGCAAAATACACAGCCTACGGAGATTTGTAAGTATTTTTTTTTCGCCATTCTTCTTCTCCTCTCTCATTTTCTATCTCTCTTTTCTTCTATTTTTTTTTATTTAACGCGACGGTTGTATGTTAGATTCCCGCGCGTGGAAATGAATATTTGATTTATTTCCTGGCGCTGGTAACATGCTTAATGCATCGAGTTCCGCCACTCAACGCGCGCGCTATGTCTCGAATGCTTGGTGACGCAAGAACAGAGTGTCTTAATGTTATCAACCGTCGTCGACCTAACCGGGGGGATGTATCCGAGATGCAACGTGAACGTTAAATATATTTTTTTAATATTATTTTCAGGTAATACAGTAAATGTGAATGAGATGGAAGAAACAGAAGGTATTAGTACAATTGTAGAAGAAAATACCAATGAAGTAACAGAAGAAGAGGTATGTAAATGTATCTAGGGGGAACCTAGTGTTAAGATATTCCAATCCCCGCGCACCGCCCGCACCCCTCACCGATCGAGACGTCGCGTGTTGTATTACTAGAACAGGGAATAGGAAAATAATTCTATTCACTGAGTCTTACATTACGAAACTCCATGTCCCACTGCAACATCTATCTATATATATAAAAGGACTTGTCCTCACTGACTGAGGTAAGACGCGCGCACAGCCGTAACCGCTGTGCGTAGAAACGTGGAATTTGGACAGATGTTTACTTTCGTAATCTGGACATCCACTAAGAAAGGATTTTGAGAAATTTTAACCCTAAAGGGGTGAAATAGGGGTTCAAAGTTTGTATGGAAAAAAAATTAAATCGGCACCGATTTTTATAAAATTTGAAATTTAGATTTTTAAAAGTATTTAATTGAACACGTATTTCATCGTTTTCTAGAATTTACCCCCTAAGGTTAAGTTTGAACGGAAAAATTTTAAGTCGTCACTGATTTTTATAAAATTAAAAATTTAGACAAAAATATTTCATTGAACACGTGTTTCATGGTTTATTAGAATTCACCCCTAAGGGTCCAATAAGCAGGCGAAGCTGCGCGCGCCCACTAGTTCGGAAATAAAAGTCATTTCTCTTTGGATGTTACGCGGTGATTAGTCTCGTTTTTAATACAATGTCTCGGGAGTTAATGGTGAACGAAGTGTCGTAACACTAGTCTCTTATTATTTTTAAAAATAAATTTAAAACTAAATCATTAACTTTTATAGAGTGTAGTGTCTTTATTTTGTTACTATAACTATTTTTATATATATATTTTGTGAATTAAACTAATATCTGTGATTTGTAAAGTTTAACATGTTCTCTTTCAGCCGGCCGAGAGTCAAAATAAAAACAAAGAAAAACGCGGTGTTTTTTCGAAGTTTTTAAGAAAACCGACGCCTGATTTAAGTGATGAAGACACATCTATAGTAAGTAGTTCCACTGTTTGTTTGTTTGGCCTCATTATTATTTATTGTCATATTGAAAAGTGCCTTGTGGGTTCGACTCCTGCCTGAGCCCTGCCCTGCTGCCCTGGTAACGAGTCAAAGCGTGCGTTTCCTAATCTTTTAATAAATACTTATTATTTTTTTAGGAACATGAAGTTAAAGTACAAAAAGGTGATGAACTAAACTGTAAAATAACTTGAGTATTCCTAATAATAATTGATATTTTGTTTTTTATATACTATTATAAAATAAAATTCATTTTGCATAATGATTTTGAATTTATTATGGTTGTTAGTGAGGCCTTTGCCCAACAATGGGATGATGTAGGCTAGGGAAAAAAAAAAGTTAGTGTTAATTTTATTTGATTTTTCATAATAATTTTATATTACCAATTCATTTATTACAAGCATTTTTGTTATAAAACATGTTACTCAGATATTTATATTTTAATAATTATTCGAATAAATTATTTTTTATACCATTAAGTATGTAGCATAATAATTTTCAAAATAATTTTAGTCAAAACAAGTTATTTTTGTTTTTATTATCTCAATTAGTTAATTCATTACTTATTTATTTACTCTTAATAAGAAATTGTTATGATTTGTTTAACACTAGAAGCGCCGCCGTCCCATTTTTGTCCCAAACGCAAGGTTGATTGTTTATAACTTTTTTGTTTGTTAATGTATGTATATGAAACTTTTTGACTATTACCAATTTTACACCTTTATTTAATTAAAAATATAAATAATTATATAGCAGTCATATTTTTTGAAAAAAAAAATAGATTT
This sequence comes from Heliconius melpomene rosina, assembly GCF_056956725.1. Taxonomy (NCBI): domain Eukaryota; kingdom Metazoa; phylum Arthropoda; class Insecta; order Lepidoptera; family Nymphalidae; genus Heliconius; species Heliconius melpomene. The sequence continues at coordinate 14,307,043 of NC_140394.1, read as the reverse complement.
ACCTAGAACTGCCGCTGGGTCATTTTTGTCCCGCCATTATTATTTTATTATTTGAGGGTATAATTTGACATATTTTCATGCTTCGGGGACGAGGTGGAGGTGAAAGGACGATACGGGGGCGGAAAAAAATTGAATAGTAGGTTTAGCAGTCAATACCTAAGTTTTTAGGGTTCTGTAGCTTTTAAGGGGAAAAAAACCCTTATAAGATCATTTTTTGTCCGTCCGGCTGTCTTTGCCTTTATCTCAGGAACGCTTGGAGAAATCGAGTTGATATTCATATGAGTATATGAGTATATGAATATCAACTATATGACGATCTACAGTCCCTTGATTTCCTGAAAAAGCATCCTTAAAAAAAGATATGACTATTTATATAGTAAAAAACGTGTATTTCGACACTGTAAAGGGAATCAAATTAATATAAAGTACTTTCAGTTAACTTAGAATTATGAAATTTGGCAGTTAGCATCTACATGTAGTACTAGTACAGGAAAAAATCTATACATTTATGCATAAATCTTAAACAATAATAGCCTGAAAAGTAGGGTAAAATTGGTGTCAATACTGAATTTTGCCGCTAGTTCAAGTGAGGTATCAGATGAAAGGATGACTAAGCTCGGCTTGAATTTTAGAAAAACACTCGATACCAAATGTGGGCAATTGTAGGGTAGGTGGAGGGAACCTGGGAACCTAGTGCTATGCACTCCGCTGGCATTTTCCGCCGAATTCTGGAGCCATTACTATGCAATGTTATAAATCATCTGTGATGTATCACTGATGAAGAATAAATTAATGCATTACTTGGCCTAATAATAACATTAACTAATTTCAATAACTTATAATTTTGTAAGAGTAATTCAGTTAGTTGTCACGACCTTAGAACGTATTTGAAATATTTGATTCTTTCTTTGTGTTTGGTTTTTTGATACTTTTATGTGTGTTAAAGAACAAAAATTGATTATTAAAGATGATCTACATATTTTACGAATTATTTTAATAATATTTTTTTTGTATTATACCAACATAATAAGTAGAATGGGACAAATTTGTCCCGACGGCGGTTCAAGGGGGGTCTCAATCTTCGGCACTTCTAGTGTTAAAACATGCTGTATATTTTATTTTAGTCACTGATATTTGTTTAAATGTATGTTATAAAACGCTGTACAGACACGTGACTAAGTGTGGAGTTGAGTTCCGCCAACTATTGCAAATTAAGTAAAGTATAATTTATTAGCTATTTACTCGTCGGTCCCGGGAGCGCGTTGTAACGCGATGTATCTTACACCAGCTCTTACCTCTTATTGTTTTGTACAAGTAAGTATTTGGTCATTTTTCAGTATTTTTTTTTATTATTTTAAGTTCCGCTACCATTGTTGTTGTAGACTGCCATTTATTTATGTTGGTAATATTATTATTCGTAATGTTTTAAGTATTAATATAATATTGTAAACTTACAATGTGATATAATTACTTATTTTAATAAAATGTTGTAATAAGGACTTATTTCAAGATTATAAAAATTAAAATCTATATTGAGTTGTAATTACTTTTATTTTTATTGAATTAGTATTTTCCTTTTTTATTATGAACGTGTGCCTTAAGTAGACAAGTGTTATTTTTCCATATTATTACTACTAAAAAAACTGGGGAGAAAATCATCCAAATCAAATCATCACTATTTTTTTTACTTTGGTATACAGTGTAAACTCTATATAACGACACTGAAGGGACTGTGCATTTTATGGCGTTATAGAGAGTGGTCGTTAAATGGAGAGAAGAAAAATCAGAATTAGAAAAAGAAAAAGTTTATTTCAGTCTGGTGTTAGTAGTTATACCGTATAAAAGAATCTTATTTGAACGCTATTGCGTATATTCTGTTATTTTTGTCTGACGTCTTTTGCTGCACCAGTAATTTTGTTGTATGTTTTTAATTATTTTATCCATATCTTGTGATATTGAGGCATTTTGGTGATAAAGGAAGTAATTTTCCAATAATTTAGCTGCTTTCAGAGCTTCTTCAATGCTCGGTGGAGGCTCAAGCTCATCCGTCTCATCTTCTTCATCTCCTTGTTCTTGATCCTCAGTTTTTCTCACTGAATCTAAAATTTCTGTGTCTGTGAGTGAAGCCGTTGTAAGCAGGCAGTTGTCTACTTCGATGTAGGTTTGAAAATTTACCGTATTTCCTGCCATGTTGACCTGTTGAATCCACTCAGTTAATGGAAGGTCGTCGTCGCTATCAAACTCAGGTTCTGTTTCCACGTCATCATTCGCAGAATTGATACAAAGTCCACTTATTTTACCATAGTTGATATGATGACGTTGCTTGAATTTTCCGAGCCATCCTTCTGATGCTTTGAAAGAAGTTAAACCAAGTTCTTCAGCAAAATTCTCCGCCTTAGCTTTCACAAGTGGCCCCGAGATAGGCATATTATTCTGGCATTGTCGGTGAAACCATGATAGTATAGCTTCATCCAAATCTTCGTATTTAGGTTTCTTAAATTTTTTGGAAGATTTTCCCTCGCTCTCAGCTTGGAGAATTTTTTCTTTATTTTTCCATATTGTGGACACGGTAGAGCGACTAAATCCAAAGCGTTTGCCAACATCACTCCCGTCTTCTCTCCCGTTTCTATAGCGCGTATCAGTAAAACTTTTTCGTCAATACACAGTGATTTTCTTTTACTAGCCATGTTTACAGTTTGAAAGTTTGTGAGCAACTAAGAATATGATAACGTATAGATAATCGATGACTCCTACTTATTAGTCATCGTTAACAATTACAGTCTACACGTGCAAGCAATCCCAATTTGTAAACAAAAGAACGAATTTCTTAGAAAATTCCGTATGCATGATGCCGACAGTAAAGGTTTATTGCGGGCTAGGATAATAAAGCGACAAAAGAACGTACACAGATGCGCAGTTTTTACTAATTTTAGCAACTTAAAAGGTACTTTTTATTACTCAATTGTTGTCGTTATTGAGAGTGGGTGTGATGCTATGTAGAGTGTATCATTATTATTATTATTTATTTTATTACTACCATTTAACAATAAAAAAACTTAAACAGTGTCCTGCAAAACTCTACGCGAGTTTGACTGCTGGATCTCTATACATATGATTTAAATTACATTTATAATAGATCAAAATTAAACTAAGAAGTATTTTCTGTCAACTGTTCAATTAACAGTTGACAAAAAATACTCCCTAAGTTTAATTTTAAACCTCTTTAAGTTTGGCTCGCGGCGTATGTCCTCAGGCAACCATTAAGCACATAGGGTACACGTTTTCTTAGGGTTCTGTCACCATAATAGTTGTGTACCCTAGGAACCTCGAATTTGCCTGCGGACATAGACCGCGTGCCATACTCATTATCGACTAATTTAAGGCCCAGGTCCCGATTGCTATGGTTATTAATGGCCAAAAGATATTTATGTTTTAAAGTTAACGGGAGTATTTTACATTGTATGGAATACAAACTAAACCAACCAAAGCCAATTGATTTCGACGCTTTAGAGAGTTTGTCGTTAAATCGAGTGACGTTACATGGAGTTTACACTGTATTTCATAATTTAAATTTATAACTTGAACTTGGCTTCGCTTGGGTCGTAGTCAAGGCACTACTCGTCTATGACGCGTTAGATGTGCACGCGACTCTCGCAGCACGCGCTACAGTACTGCAGCCTATAGCGCTCCCCACGACGACCTTATATTCGTATGTGTTTAATAAATTCTTTATATATTATTATTAATGTATTTTATTTAAAAATTCCACATAACTGTTGTAAGTCGTTTTTAATTTTTTTTTGCATATATTACTCAACGCCGTCAATCACCTTCATTTTTGTAAATAATTCCAAAGTGCTATAATGTTTTCGGTGTCATATTAAAGATTTTTTGACAGTAATATTTTATGTTTGATAAACAAAAAAAATACGTAAACTTTTTAAAAAATAAGTATTTTTTAAATATTTAATTGCCTAAAAGAGACAAATCAAATTTTCATAATTAATATAACAACTAATATACAGGGCAAAGCTAAAATAATTTAAAAAAACACTTTAAAACTATTAACTATATTTCTTATATCTAAATTAACTCATGACGAGAAAACACGGGACAAAGAGACATACACAAATGTATACAAATTATAATAATTAATAATATATATTATTATTGCTTAGTCAATAGTTGCGTTGTGGTTTATGGACCTCTTTTTTTTTAAATTATAATATTTCCAAATAACTTAAACCAAAACGTAAAGAAACAACAATGTATTTTCTCAAAAAAAATTAAAATTAAAAATTTATTTTTTATAATAGTATAAAAAATGGCCTTAATATTATTTATTTTTATTAAAAACCAAATACACATCAACATTTTAAAAATAAAAAGTAGAAAAAAAAAATTACTTGACATCAGTGTCAAAAAAAAAAATCACATCAGCTTCACGCTGTCCCCCGCACACAGCAGGTGGAGGGGAGGCAGAGGAAATCTAGTGTTAAGACACTCCGTTCCCCACTTTCTGCCAAATGTTGTATTTTGGCGTTCATTGCGTTCTACCACTCAAGTAGAACTCACTTTACACTGTATAAGTGCAAATCAAAAAATATATTTCAAGATTGTTTTTTTTTTATACGAAGGCCATTTTCGTTATCTATACAATACATTGTATTATGTATTATGTAGTCTTTGAACTTCAAATTCTTACGTTTCAAATGTAAAATATAAATATTTGAAATAATAGATTGAGTTTCATACTTTTTAATTTAAAACAAAAAAAAACATTGTTCATTTCAAACTCTTACCACAACTTTTCTCATATTATATTTAAATAACCTTTATATCAACCTATTTTTGAAATACTGATTTTGATATATATTTTTTTCGAATATATATCAAAATCGGTATTTATTTTCAAGTTCAGAAACACTGTTTGTGTCAAATTCTTTTCATATCCATATCTAGAGTTGAACGTGAAATTCATATTTACTATATTTCAAATTTAAACTAAGATGAATTTGAAGTTCAAAACATATATATCTAATAATAGTCATCCCCGTTGGCGTCCTCCGGGTTGTACTTGTTCTCGTCCTCCGGCTCCTGCTTGATCTGCACGTCGAGCGGCGGCAGGCTGAACTCGGGGTAGTCTGATTCGAAATAAATTAAATTATTATATTATATATTTTTAAGTATTTTCATCCTTTATATAACGTGTGGTGTATGATCATTATCAAAGTAAATAAGATAATATTACTATTTATTTGATATATGAATATAAGTGACTTTAAAATGTTCAAAAATTACCATCTGTCTCATTGACATCAATCACTATCGCTTTTAAATATCACGCATTAGCGTGTTACCATGACAATTAAGTGGGAATCGACCTTCAACCATCTACACTTAAACACCACTACTATTAGTTGTCTATACAACAGCAGACATTGCTCCTTACCGTCCCGTGGCTCCTCTTTAACCTTGATGTCCTCCGGCTTAACCTTGTGGTCTCTCCTCTCTCTTCCCTCCCTATCCCTCTCCTTTTCTCGCCTTCTCCGTTTGGAATCCCTCCCTTCACGGCCCTCGCGGGATACGTCCTTGTCCTTATCCCGCTCTCTTCTTTCCCTTCGTCGTTCGGAGCGTGAACGGGAACGGCGGCGTCTTCTGTAATAAGATTTTAAAAATATACAATATAAGCTATTTTCAAGAGTCAAATCAAACCAGCTGGCCCGAACATTTGATGATTGCGAACCTCCTGAACAGGGTTTCAGGCCGGGTTTCAACCGGCCGGGCTACTATACCGTACGTATGAAAATCCGATTGGCGACACATCGACGTGTTGACATATAGTATTGCCGCTTCGATGATTGTCCAAATTCAGGACGTCCAGGAAGGAACACAACGTATAAAGCGTGGAGTAAGACAGGGAGATATAACATCTCCGAAACTGTTTACTGACGCTATAGAGGATGTCTTTAAAACACTGGACTGTAGGGGACAGGGTACTATTATCAAAGGACCTTTGATATGCTGAGGACATAGTTATAATAGCAGAGTCGCTGCATGAGTTTTCAAGGACGCTGCAAAGCCTAACTGTTTCTCCCAGACAAGTGGGTCTAGAAATGTATTTGGATAAGACTAAGGTCATGTTCAATTCATTTGTAGACTCATGGCCAATTATCGTCTATAATGTTAGCATCGAAGTTGTTCAGGAATATATACCTAGGTCAGAATATACAACTGGGTAGGAATAACTTCGACAAAGAGATTGGCATTGAGGTAGCTCAATGCCAATCTCGGGCATTCGACCAGTACGTCACACGTTCGGGGCGGAGACATGGATTCTAACAAAAGGTCATGCAGCGGGCTATGCTCGGTTCATCTCTAAAGGATAGAATCCGAAATAAGGAAATCCGGAAAAGCAGAGTTACCGACAAAGCTCAAAGAATTGGTAAGCTGAAGTGGCAATGGGCGGGGCTTGTTTGTCGCAGAGCCGACGGCCGCTGGGGCAGACTGAACTATCAATGGCTGTCAATGACGATGATAATAATATAATATTAAATATATATTAGTATTTAGTAAATGAAATAGTATTTTGAGACTACCCTAACGCAATGGCACAAGCGTGTATTGACGGTTGTGGGTTCGATTCCCACTCGGTGGAATGAAATATTAAACTTTAACATCTCCTCGCGGCGTTAAGTTACGCCTATTAAAGAGGCCATGTCTCCAGAATTTGGCGAAAAGTGAAGAATGGAGTGTCTTATTGGGAACTGTGTTTTAAAATGATAGACTTACACCAAATTGCACATTATAGAGTGAGGACTGCCACTACTGATTTTAAGCTCACCTCTCCACGTTCTCTTCGTCCCTCTTCTCCACCCTCTCCCTGTCACGCCGGCGGGAACGGGAGCCGGAGCGACGCCGGGAACGGGAACGAGAACGACGACGACCACCTGTTATATTTGGGGGAGGAATTGGAAAATTAAAATTTGGTTAGATATAAAAATTGTTTTAGGTCCGTAATATTATTAAGTCTTCCTTAAGATTTTTTTTTTAATTTTGTCGATATAGAATAAATAAAAGGTATCAATATTGTATAATTTATCTAAAGTTTATTCTAAAATATATCGCTGTAACCTAGCGAGATTTGAACCTGCGTCTTTTGTTCATTGTCAAAGCGTTCTGATCACTAAGCCATATGTTCTTGCTATGCTATTTTTGTGACTTATCCAAAGCCTTTGATTGCGTAGACCATGTAATTCTATTGTTAAAACTAAAACATTATGGTATACAGGATACTGCCCTTGACCTTATTGCCTCATATCTAAACCAAAGAATCCAGACGGTTAGTATAAATAATGTAAAATCATCTGGATCTCCTCTAAAGATGGGCGTTCCACAAGGATCTATACTTGGTCCTCTTTTATTTCTTCTTTATATTAACGATCTGCCTTTTTATGTGAAGAACCTATGTGATATTGTACTTTTCGCGGATGATACCTCTTTAATATTTAAGGTTGACAGAAATATAATAAACTATGACGAAGTGAATAGTGCATTATCGCATATTCTTCGTTGGTTTGATGTTAATAATCTAATGTTAAATGCTAAAAAAACGAAATGCATCGAGTTTGCCTTACCAAATGTTTAAAAACATAATTTTAATGTAATTATTAAAGGAGAACCTCTTAATGTGTCGGAATCAGCTATTTTCTTAGGTGTTACTATAGATTCCAAACTCCAGTGGAACGCTCATCTGGAAGCACTTGCAGATAAACTCAGCTCTGCTGCGTTCGCAATTAAGAAAGTAAGACAAATGACGGACGTTGAAACTGCCCGACTAGTCTACTTTAGCTATTTCCATAGTATTTTATCTTATGGAATGCTGTTATGGGGCAGTGCTTCAGATATCAATTCAATATTTATTCTCCAAAAAAGAGCCGTAAGATATATTTATAATCTAAGAGCTCGAGATTCTCTGCGAGATGTTTTCAAAGATGCAGGTATTATTACAGTTGCTTCCCAATTTCTATACTATAATATTCTCTTTGTCCGACAAAATATACATTGTCATAAAAAAAATAGCGACAGTCATACGATAGAAACGAGATATAAAGATAAGCTTGTTACACCAAGTTTTCGCCTCCAGAAAGTTAATAAATCCTTTATGGGTCAGAGTATACGTGTATATAATAAAATTCTGCAGTGTATTCTTAGTTTGCCACTTCCAAAATTTAAAATATCTGTAAAAAAAATTCTAACAAGTAAAGCTTATTACACTGTTCAAGAATATTTAGAGGATAAGCATGTATGGAATTAATGTCTATTGAATGTCAGGCAGGACAGCTGCCAGCTAATGTAATAGTGAAATATACCATTGACTTTGAAAAGAGCAACTGTTGAGTTTCTTGCCGGCTCTTCTCAGCAGAGCTGCCTTCCGAACCGGTGGTAGCTTTTTGTTGACATGTGCATTCGACGATTCAAAAGTGCTTATAAAGTTTATTTGAATAAAGAATATTTTGAATTTGAATTTGAATTTATACATTCTTAGAAGATACATCGATATATTTTAAAAATATTTTTCAATCTTTAGTGTGAGATGTGTATGGGAAACAACCAAACAAGACGTAAAAAAAACAATTTTAAAATAGAGTTATATTATATGTGTGACTTTAGGTCTAAAACTCACGATCTCTATCCCGGCGGTCGTCTCTATCTCTATCCCGCTGCTCCAGGCGGTATCTCTCCCTTTCCCGCTCGTTGTCCTCTCGTCCGGAGTGCTTGATGTTGACGTCGGCCCCGCCGCGCCGGGTGCCGCCAAGACCGCCACCTGTTTTATTATTATTTTAGATACAAATTTTATATTTATCAACTTTCGATTTCCACTCGGGGAGTGAAATATTTAATATATCCATTTCAGTGCTCTGGCAACCAGGCAGTGTGGAGTTCCACCGCTCAACACGCAATGAAAGAAGCTTAATCACACCGTCATTTTTATTCTAATTTCGACATATTACATATATCCAACACCATTTTGTTTCATTGTGTATAAATGTTATATACAATACAATATATATATTCTAGGGTATGTACAGGTGAGTGCAAACGCGAAAGTTGTATCTTAACACTAGGTTCCCTCTGTCTATCCCGCTAAAAAAATGGAAAGAAAACTCCAATCGTACCAAGTCGTCTCGGCAACCATCCTTTCACGGTCCTAGCACGCTCCACGTCCACCAAAACACGTTTCCCGTCGATCTTCTTCCCGTCAGCGTGTTTGTACGCAGCTGGAATGTCACATCATCGTTAGGCAAACGCCTGACAGTTTAGTTCGTATAAGTGTCTTTATCCAAAAAAATATATCGAAAAAAATCATTTCTGAATTTTTTTTTGCTATAAAGTATTTTCCTTTTTTTTTCAATTTTAAAAAAGGAAAAATCTCAAAAAAAGACACTCCTACGAAATGGTGGCCACCATTCATCCTTGAATAGGCTTACATGGGAAATACCCCGCGATTATAAAGCATGCATGACCGAGCACCATGTAAACCTATCGCATACAAAACAGTAAGTTGATAAAAAACATCAACCAACCGTCAACTAAGACAACATTTATGATAAAAAAAATGTGTTTTTGGCGTTAAGCCCCGAAAAAAGACACATTTTTCATCAAAAAGTCCATATACCTACCGACCGAGCCGACAGACGCGTTACAGAAATGTATATAAATCATATAATAACATACCTACCGTTAAACTACTTACTTTTTTATACTTTTTACCCACAAAATTGATGGTTACTTACATTTTTAGACAAAACTTTAGCAAATCGTGGAGGAGCGACGCGGCGTTAAGTTACCATTACCTGGTGCGCTTTACTTACGTTATCCACAGCGCAAAAAAACTTAAATCTCAAAATAAATTAAACACGTTTTTTAATCTATCATATCAAAAAAAAACTTTAACCCATTATTTATTATCAGAAAATCGAAAAAAAATGATATATATTATTATATAATGTTTTACATATGGAACTACTATCTCGGTACATCGATTGTATGTAGGTATCTTACCACATACAAACCTATTAACAAAGTCCGCTACTCGTATGTGTTGGTCATAACGGCCGGCTCTGTATTGTAATAAAAAAAATACTTATTAATCATACATTTGTCCCACGCACGCTAAAGCCGAAACTTTTTTTGGAGTGGAACTCAAATTTAAAAAAACAATAGAAATATATAAAAAACTCGAACATCGATTTATATATTGTTAAATACAAAAAAGAACTTAATTTTTAGAAAAAATCAATGTCTTTAAAGAAACAATTATAAGAAAAACTGCAAAAAATATTTGAGTACCCTTCAAAAAAAGTGAAAAAACAAATTCCCTAACATGAGATCAATTCTGTGTCACTCGCATCATAATATATTCAGACTTGTGGGTTTTAGGTTGCACCACACATATAAACAATCAACTCTATTATATGAGCCACTTGCTTAGTGTCTCTATACAATGATCTAACTCCTATGCACCCTACATTTGTTTAAGTACACATTTTTAAGTAGCTTTGTGTAATTTATTTTCCAAACTAAAAAAGGAGTTTATAAATTCGACCGCATATATATATTTTGTATGTGCGTATGCTACGCGATTTACCTTTTTAGTATGGTAGATAATCTCATTTAATTTTTTTTACGAGTTGGTTAAGCTCTTATAAAAAAATGCAGTATCAAAAATATACATATTCACGCTAGCTAATAAATCTCAAACAATCCATACCTATATTATAAATTCGAAAGTAACTCTGTCTGTCTGTCCTTTACGCAATCAGGGCCAAACCGCTAATTAAATTGTGATAAAATACTATAAAATATATTATTTTTATTACTATAAAATACTATATAGAGATACTTGAGGGTCCCGGGATGAACATAGGATACTTTTTTTTCTCATATTTGTAATATTTTCGATATATACCAATATATTAAAATAATTAATTTGACAAGCAATTTATTCCGCCATGTTAATAACAATCGTCGCCACGCGTTGCTAAGCAACGGCTTGCGAAGTTTATTGTTTTAAGAAAACGTCACCCAAAGTGAGTTTGCTTAATGCATACATGGCGCGCGCCGATATAGATTTGTATACATTAACAAAAATTAGATGATTTCTATAATTTGATATTCATCATTATGAAAATAAATATAATAGTCACTTTTAGCATTTCAATATATATATAGTATAGTATAACATATATATATATATATATATATATATATATATATATATATATATATAGTATAACATTCTAATAAATAATTAAGATGTCACTGATTCCAAATGACCTAGCCTACGAGTGGTATAGTATGACCCGACGCGAACGGGCAGATGACTTTGATGATTTTGTAAATTTTTATATATTTTCGAATTACTATTATTTTTATGTAATTATTTGCTGCTTATAATTAATTTATCTCAGTTCGGTTATCTATACCGATATATAAGTGTATAACACACTTAAAATATCGTAATTTTAAGCATTTGGGATTTTATTTAATATTGTTCGCAAAAATTAATAATTATTTAATATACAAAAATGTTTAGTACGCGCGCACGGCAAACTTTAGGTACTTTTTCTAATATTAAGAATTTCCTTTAGTTACTTTTACTTCTTTTGTTTGTTCATTTCGGTTACTCAGATATTTTTTCTAATAATAAATCTTCACTTATTATTATTTTTTAACTTATTTTAATTATTTAGGCTTATATTTTCGCGGGCGTAGCCGCTTCCGGGCCCACTAGTTTATTATAAATTTTAAAATATTTCCATTCTAATTTATGAACTTTTATAACAATACTTATTAACTATTGTTAAGCTGATGAATGCCATCAGAGACAACATGAGCACCTTACCGGGTAACTTTGATTAGTTTGGGTAACCAATCTCATTGGTAATAAATGTTATTTTAAAAATTATTGTAATGATCATGGTTATTAAAAAAGGAAAAAAATTAAAACTCAGCACAATAAAAAGACAAATATAGAAGGTAAGGTTACTCGAGGACCTACGAAGGTGGGTGTAGACAATACTGAAGTTCTTACATTTTCTTTGTTTGTAATTTAAGAATTACAAACAAAGAAAATGTGTGTTTTTTTAATTTGCCTTAATAGATGTTTCATTTTTTGTAATAGAAGACAAAATTGCAGAATGATTGTTTTATTGCATCAGTTACATCTAATATTTAATAAAAAAATGAACCAACGTAACCTACAATAATAAGAATGACTCCTTGCTCTCCACTTTCACAAACTACAAAATTCAGATTTTCTTTTATACTGATTTATGTTAAACTATTTATGTAAATGTCTATGAGTGAAAAGTATTATGAGAGCACTAATAAAATAAAAACAAATGCAATGTGCTTTAAATTTCAAGATATAGTGTCAAATATGGTGTATTTTTTTTTATTTATGTTTAATTTAATAGATGATAAACCAATACTACTTAATTGCAACTCAACATTTACGATATTTGATTGTTCCATATATTGTTTATGCCTAGATTATTAATTAAAATTACAAAAAAATCCCTCCACAATCTAAATATATTATGACCGATTGCAAAAAATGTTGCCATGCATTCAAAAACTTGCACCAAAAAAAGTTGCCATTTTGAAAGATCATTTTAATTTTTCTAAATGGCAATTTTTTCGATATTTTCTGTATTTTTATAGACACGTTTAGTACTTACAGTGCATGTCCCTTTCGTGTTCATACTCAATGAAGGCATAACCACGAGGCTTGCCATTTTCCTTGTTAAAAACCATATGTATCTAAAAAAGAAAAAAAAATCAAGAATTTTTAAACTTCACTATGTGTGTCCGCATATAGGGATGTCTCGAATTGAGTGGCGGGGCTAAATATTGCACTTTGTTTTGTTACCAAAATGAAAAATGAAAATAAATCTTTCTTTTTTTCTCATCTTATTTATTATAGTTAAATCCAGAAAAATCTAACATATATTTATCGAGAATAAAAAAATAAGTTACAGGATTAAAAAAAAATTACTTACTTTTTTTATAGCTCCATATCCTTCAAATTCTCTTCTAAGTTTTGATTCAGATGTGTCATAGTTCTGCAAACAAAAGATTAAAAATTAAAATTTAAAAAGTTTTAGATATACATAGTTCTAAAGATAACATTTCTCTTTAGGTTCATTTGATTATTTTGTTTTAAAATAATTTGTATAGATTAAAATTCTATGGTCTAACCAATTCTAATGAGTTGTATATTTTCTTTTAACTGTTCACACTGTTTCCTGCATATAGCAGGGTAAACAGAGGTTTCCCTACTCACTGTGCTTTTTTTAAATTATTTTTTTATTAGTACCATTTAACAATACATAAAAAGTTAAACTGTGTCCTGCAAAACTCAACTTGTCTAATTATAATGCAGAATTGAAAATAATTGATTCTCAAAGACAACTTCCTATTATATTTCAGCAGCTTTACAATGTAGCTAATTTTCATTATCTCCATATTAAGTATTAATAGCAAAAAACAATAAAACACTTATTTTTTTTTATTACAGCAAAAAAAACTCACAACACGGGCCACAAAAAGGGTTTTAAATGGATCTCCCGTGGTAGGATCATTCATTGTGGGGTCCCATAATGCTATTTCTTGTTCTAATTTGTATGCTGTTTGTTCTGCACGTTCACGTCTCCGTCTTTCTAATCTTTCTTCTCTTGTCTCCACTCGGGTAGGTGGAGGAGTTTCTGATGGGTGCTGGAGGAGAAAGAAAATTTTATTTAGCTATACACCATATCCAGCACACAGCAGGGTAGGTAAAATGATTCCAGTGGCTTTGTGTTAAAACACATCGTTTCCCCACCTTCCACCAAATTCTCAAGGCATTGCAAGTTGAGGGACAGAGCTCAACAGTAGTAAACTTGGGCCTTTGCTAAAATGGTGGTGGTCGCGCAATTAGTAATAACCGAAATATAAACATATTTGCTTACAAAAAATAATATTTTATAAGGAAAGAAAAATATGTATAATCTATATATATAAAAGGACTTGTCCTCACTGACTGAGGTAAGACGCACGCACAGCCGTAACCGCTGTGCGTAGAAACGTGAAATTTGGACAGATGTTTACTTTCGTAATCTGGACATCCACTAAGAAGGGATTTTGAAAAATTTTAACCCTAAAGGGGTGAAATGGGGGTTCAAAGTTTGTATGGAAAAAAACTTAAATCGGCACCGATCTTTATAAAATTTAAAAGTATTTCATTGAACACGTCTTTCATCGTTTTCTAGAATTCTCCCCCTAAGGGTGCAAATATGGGGTTGAAACTTTGTATAGATTTTTTTTTAAAACGGCAGCAATTTTTATAAAATTCGAAATTCAGACTCTTAAAAGTATTTAATTGAACACATGTTTCATGGTTTTCTAGAATTCTTTCTCTAAGGGTGCAAATAAGGGGTTGAAAGGTTGTATGAAAAAATTCTTAAATCGCTATTGATTTTTATAAAATTTGAAATTTAGACTCTTAAAAATATTTCTTTGAACACATGTTTCATGGTTTATTAGAATTCACCGCTAGTATACATATAAAACAAATAGTAGTCCGCTAGTATATATATAAAACAAATGGAAGTGATTGCTCAGTCTGTACATGTAAGATATGCGAGAAAATCCATTATCGAAAACAATTGTTTTGTGTATTTATGAGCACTATAAATAATCTCAGAAACAGTTTAACCAATTAAAATACTATTTCAGTGTAACATTTTGTTAAACTTCCTTTAATTTATTATTTAGTGTTTGCTTCATTTCAATTGTTTGATAAATAAAAAAGTTATATCGCACCCTTTGAATTAAACCTTTTCAAAAATATCAAGTTTTGGGAAACATCAAATAAAGATATGTACAATTGTTTTTGTACAAAAATTAGGCTTACAAAATCATTTCAGATGATACAGTAGTAAATGTTTTTTTAAATTTATTGTCGATTTGTTTATCTATATTATTTCTTTCTTTCTCAAAATCACTATAATTCTAAGGGTGCGATATCCTTTTGCTTTCATACGCAGACCAGGCATAGCTAGTATACAACGAACTAACCTCGAAAATGTTAAGGAAGGCGCCGACACCATCATAGCCTTTTTGTTTCTTCTCATGTGGGAGTTTAGCCGCTGGAGGTAAATAAGGTATGGGATCTCTCGCCGCAAATAAAGCAAGTAAGTTAGGTGGAAGAAATTGCGTCATTTTAACTGTTTAATACTATCATAAACACATAACTACTAGTTAAAAACACAAAATTAATAATTAATTATGATTATTTGAGCTTATTTATTCAATTTGTTTAGTTAAAGTAACTTTGTTTGATAGAAATAAAAAAATAGCGTAAATTCACAATGTGAGTGTGAACGCCGACGCCATTTTTTGCGTACGTTGACGCCATTTTATTTAGTGATGAGTGTAGAATCGATTTAGTATCGATATAATCATGTTAAGAAAATATTAGCAAAGACCAATTTTAAATCGTTAACGAAAATATTTTTAAAATTACATTCATTTATATGAATGTAATTTTGTACAAATTTCCTCGAGAATTCGGTGGAAATTGCTGAACGGAGTGTCTGCACACCTGTCCTGTCTGGTTTCCTCCATCTAGCATGCTATATAGCTCCGCGCTATATTAACTCGCATAACTCGCATACCAAGGACTACGTACCAATTTCGGCATTAAGTATATGTCTACGTGAAGTAAAATTAAAAAAAATTAACCATACATATATATACCTACTTAGTTAATCTGTTTAAAAAAATACTGTATTTGTGTAAAGATGAAGTATGTATAATAACTAGGTATAACAAATAAATTTGTACGATATTACAACTTTTTTCATTTTATCTTTTAATTACTTTAGAGGCGGGTACCGGCCCCGACTTTTTATAGGCCATGGATCCATTTTATATAATTGTTGTTATTTAATTAAAATTCTATTTCAGTAAGTACCTATAGGTAACATTTTGTTAAACTTTCTTTAACATTTAGTTCATTTCAACCAGTTAAACAAAAGAGTTATATCAATTTACTTTCATACGTAGACTACTATTATTGGCTCGAGACTGTTGTTATATCATCGTTGCCAGCAGGAACCACGATGTAGGTATAAAAAATAAACTATCTAATCGCATTTCTTGTATGGCGGGTGATAAAAGATTCTGCACCGTCCGCCAAATTTATAGTCATACGAGGCCATGTCTTAGGAATCATTGCTTTCGCAACACCAATAAAATATTTATAAAAAAAGATTATATTTTATATCAGCTAAAGGTTGCTCTCGAACAGTGGTGATACATACTTCTAGTAGTTTAATAAAACTAAGTCAAAATATAACAATTTTATGCATATTTTCTGTACAGTGCAATCGCTGACCAGATGATGATGCTCATAGCCCCAAGAACCATTCCTGTGGTAGCGATGCATTTGAAGTGTCGACCTATAAACGAATCTTCTCCGTAGAGACGATTGTTCTGTCTCAGAGCGTTGTCGTAGGCGGGGCCTTGCACATCTGTTTTCTTCAAATTCATGCCAATGTTCTTGTTGCTTGCTAAAATACAAGAATAGCCGTTAATCATACATTGAAATTCCATGTCATTGTTTTCTTAAAGGTTGATTGTGAATCCAAATTTCACTTTATAAATGCCATTGTATTTTCTTTGAAAGGTTTTTCTAAAATGCAAGAAAATCATAATATAATGATTTATTGTTAAGATACGTCTGTTCACCCTCCGAATAATGGAAGAAGCGACGGCATCTGTAACTATTGGGGAGCACCTCCTAATATGTAACACAATCTCTTTATTACTTATGCACTACCGTTATATCCTGCTCTAAGTTTATGTCAGTTAAGGTTACCTGTAAGAAATCACTAACAGTGATAAGGTCGCCTTTGCATACCACTCTGTCTTTTGTTTTACTATTTACTTAGTTATGTGTTTGTTTATGTATGCAATAAAAAGTTTTATCTATCTCCGTACACTATCGATACATTACCGATACTGGACGATCTCTTGTAATATCTTATTGTAACGATATAAAAAAGATAAACAAATAATTACATTATGTTGCAATAGCAGAATCACTTTAGAAATGAGGACAATGACCGCACAGTCCGATTATTACTAGTTTACTATTCATCTAGTGACAGTGCTGTAGTGCTGTTGACATGTCCACGAGGAATATTCGCACGGGCGGTCTGAGTTCCTGTTCCAGTATCTAAAAATTTATACAATATTAATTAAACGAATATATCTCTACGCATCTAGTTGTGAGAGACAAGACGTGGCAAAAAAATGCATACACTTTATATTAAAAATCAAAGCTTTATCAAATCTTTATCCTTTGAATTAGGCCATTAGGCTATATGTCAGTAGTGTACATCTACATAAAGCTACCACCGGTTTGTGAGGCAGTTCTCCCGAGAACAGGCCGCAATCAGCTCAACAGATGTGCTCTTATACTTACAAATGCTTGAGTAGATCCGAGGCTACCTCTAGTTTATTCAGTTTGATAATTTCAAATTGTCTATATATCAAGTATCGACATATATGTTTATTAGTGCAAATAAAAAAGTAAGAACAATCAAATAAAAATGTTTATAATCACTTACTTACATCAACACAAGAAAATACGAGAAACAATTGGTTACAAAATATTAATTATAAACTTAATATTACTAAACGCTATGTATAATAATTATGGTAACGAACACTCACACCGTTTAATTTCTCTTTCTGTTTATTTACATTAAATATATATATTTTTAAAATTCTTTCGATTCAGCAAAAACAATTTACAAGAAAACGTCAAAAAATATATCGTCTTGAAATTTCTACAATGAATATAAGAGGTAATGTTTTATTTTTTAAACTTATTGACAGCAAAATATGAAAAATGTATAATATCGTTAATTTGAAAAAAGGTCAAGCGTGAGTCGGGTTTACAGGAATCTTATATAAGTGATAAACTTATGTTTGCATGGGTATGCACTCGCGTTGTATAAAGTAAACTCTAAATATAAGTTTGTATTATTTTTTTCGGTGATATAATTATATATCTCCATTTTTTTTTATTTGTATTGGAAGTTCTCACTTCTTTTTGCGGCAAATATCATACTAAAAAGATTTAGAATCTTATTTTTTTTGTGAACCAAGGGACCGACAACCTGAATATATGATACTTTCTTTTTTTAACCGACTTCTGTAAGAAAAGGAGGTTATCAATTCGACTGTATTTTTTTTTTATTTTTTTTTATGTTTGTTACCTCATAACTTTTTCTGGGTGAACCGATTTTGAAAATTTTTTTTTGTTTGAAAGGTGAAGCTTCCCGAATGGTCCCATTTTTTTTGGTCCATGTCTGACAATGGTATCCATGAGAAAATCACATAAGTCTTAAATTTGCATTATGCATGTGCGCGACTAATAGCCGAATAACTCAATGTCGCGCCAACCGATTTTGATGATTCTTTTTTTATTTGAAAGGATACACTTCAAGGATAATTTGGTGAAAGTTTGGTTAGGTTTCGATTATGGAATCCGGAGAAAATTGAGAAAGTTTGTTTTTTTTGGTCAAAAATTAATTATACTGTAATAGTTACAAGCAAAAACTTTTTAAATTGATGTCAGAAGTGAGATTCCTGATCGTTGCATTTCTTTTCAACCAATCTCAAAAAAGAGGATGTTCTCATTTTCAACCAACTTCAAAAAAGGGAGATTCCGAATTCACCCGAATACTTTTTATGTTTGTTCTTGTCAATATACCAAAATGTAACTTTGCACAAAAATAATAGCTAATTAAATGAAGTTTTACATAGAACAATCACAACCACTCGTTGACAACCACTACCACCACCATCACCACTCGTTCAAGAAGCATCATTTTAAGATCTACTCATCACTAAAAATCGTAAAATAAATTAATTTTTAACAAAAACAAAAACCGACTTCTAACAACGAACTAAAAAGTGAAAAATAATTATATAAAGATTTTATAATTTTGAAGTCGGTGTCAAACTAATGCTACAATGCAACCTTTACTACAATATCTAATTACTAAGCCTGTTTGTTTTACTTGGCACCGACTTCAAAATTATAAAATCTTTATATAATTATTTTTCACTTTTTAGTTCGTTGTTAGAAGTCGGTTTTTGTTTTTGTTAAAAATTAATTTATGTATGTTCTTGTCAATATACCAAAATGTAACTTTGCACAAAAGTAATACCTAATTAAATGAAGTTTTACATAGGACAACCACAACCACTCGTTGACAACCACTACCACCACCATCACCACTCGTTTAAGAACCATCATTTTAAGATACCCGTCACTTAAAATCGTGAAATAAATTAATTTTTAACAAAAAAAAAACCGACTTCTAACAACGAACTAAAAAGTGAAAAATAATTTTACAAAGATTTTATAATTTTGAAGTCGGTGTCAAACTAATGCTACAATGCAACCTTTACTACAATATCTAATTACTAAGCCTGTTTGTTTTACTTGGCACCGACTTCAAAATTATAAAATCTTTGTATAATTATTTTTCACTTTTTAGTTCGTTGTTAGAAGTCGGTTTTTTTTTGTTAAAAATTAATTTATTATTTATATTATTTTTAGCTCCCTCTACACAAATTTAAAATCAATGACGCTGTATCTCGTACACAGGCAGGTGTAGGCAGGTGTAGGCAGGTGTAGGCAGGTGTAGGCAGGTGTAGGCAGGTGTAGGCAGGTGTAGGCAGGTAGGTAGAGGGAACCAGTATTAAGACACTCCGTTCCCTACCTCCACACGGTTTTAAGAATCCAGCGCAGTACGTGAGGGCAGGGAAGAATTCTAAATATACGCGGTTGATCCGGTTAGTTTTCTTTAAAATGTGTTATAATTATATTATTAAATGATTGTAATAATTTGTGTATTCAGTTCACGCTTACATAAAAAAAAAACATTTAATAGAGAGCAATATTTATTTGCGATTTACAATATAATTATAAATACATTTACACACAATTTACATTTTACCTCTACACGTACGGACATACATTTTAAATAATAAAACAGTAAAAATATTTTGTCTGTACATTTAATGTTTTTGACTGAGATAAATAGAGGGATACTTAAAAAGATTAATAGAAAGCAAAGATATTTTTTTTTTAATTTCTTGTCTGTCTGTCTGTATGTATGATCACGCTAATCTTGGAAAGTACTGAACCGATTTACTTCAAACTTTCATCAATTGCTTTGTTTTAACTCAACTTAACATCTAAAGTTTATTTTATCAAAATTGGTTCATTAAAAAAAAGTTATCGATATTTGAATGAACTCAAGGCATGAATTTACCTGCTAATATAAAGCAATCGATATCTATACTTATAATAAATCTATATTTGTTTTTGCGATAAATCTGTATTTTAAAACAAAGAGGAGGTTCTCAATTAAATATTTTCGATTTCCATATTGGATTATTCGTTTCGATTTGAGTAGTTATTGTAATATGCAATCATTACAGTTATTTTAGTAAAGAATACTATAAATCCTTACAATATTACATTTAAGGCTGTTTCTGAACGAGTAAATTAAATTAGTCATTGACATCAACACGTATGACTGTCAGTAATTTCTGTTTATTAAATGAATAATCATGTAGATCAAGCGGGCGAACCCCCTGGCAGGCCGCTATTAAGATAATATATTCAAATATCCACACCTAGGATTATCTCATAGACGTAACAAAAATTGTTAATCCAAGTGTGAGAATATTTTAGAAAACCTAAAATTATATTATTACCAAAGGTATTTTTGGAAACCGTCTGACCACCATCAAAAGGTCCGACACCGGTTTCTACTGGTACGTTTTTGTTAAATATTTTTTAACTCTAGTATTGGAATGGCAAGAAATCCAAAAGTAATATATGTTTGTATTATCAATTTTAAAAAATCTACGGTAAATATACTCAACACGCAATGCCTCCAGAATTCGGCAGAAAGTGGGGAACGGAGTGTCTAACACTAGGTTCCCTCTGTATACCCTGCTGCGTGCGGGATACAGCGTGAAGCTGATTTTTACGGTAAATATGAAAATTCCTCATATTTAATCCCATGAATGTAACTCGCATCGATCACATCACAGGCCATTCTGAATTCTGCTAAATTCCTATAATCATGTTTTAATTTTTCCGGTATCCATTTGTTTATAAATTGTGGATCAGAGAAGAACGGTTCTGGGGTCTGTATATCTAAAGGATTGTCTTCGAAAGGTAATATTAATCTGAAAAAAAAAAACAGGATTTAATCTTAATTTGTTTAGCTTAGTTTAGTAGCGTAGCCAGAAGAAACCTATTAGGATATCCTATCTTATACTTCCGATAATCCGAGTAGA
Source organism: Heliconius melpomene rosina (assembly GCF_056956725.1). Taxonomy (NCBI): domain Eukaryota; kingdom Metazoa; phylum Arthropoda; class Insecta; order Lepidoptera; family Nymphalidae; genus Heliconius; species Heliconius melpomene. The sequence continues at coordinate 14,285,599 of NC_140394.1, read as the reverse complement.
GTGACAGATGGTAACAAGGAACTTTTTCCTGTTACCTAAGCGAGGTAAAGTGGGAACACCGGGTTAGAATGGGATCCAAAACTGTCACGTTTATATTCACATATCAATTAATGTAATTGAAAATTGTTGCTAAGCTTAGTTTGTAAACAAATAACACTCTTTACATCGATAAAGAGCTAGGTTTGTCTCTATTGAAAGTGTAATTTATAACAAATGACAAACGACACCCATGTTACCTATTGGCATGCAGATACATTCGATGCGGGTAGATGTCCAACGCGTTGCTGTACGTGTAGTCGCCCAGGACCGTGTGCCCGATGGACGCGCAGTGCACGCGGAGTTGGTGACGACGACCTACAGTGTCAACCCAGAGCGCACAAATAGAAAGATTATTTAAATAAATATTTAATTTCATCGAGTGGGAATCAAACCCACAACCATTGGCGATTACAATTTGTGCCTCTGCGCCACGGCTGGCCTATATATTTTTATAACATAGATAAAAAAGAAATATTTTAAACCGTGTTTTTTTTTTTATTTGTTACATTATTTTAACTTAACACATCTCCTGCATTTTGCGGAGTAAGATGCTTAGCATTAGCACCAAATGTATTATAATCGTAAAAAGTTATATAAAGTATATTATTATCATAATAACACGATCATTTGATGACACTATACTCGTTTCATCAAACGATTTCAAATTCAGCAATTACAGTGAAAATGAAGCCCACCTGTGACAGGTTTCAATAGCACGATAGTTATAGGGTCTTCATTATAATAGCCAGTCTCCAGCACCAGCAGCCTGGTGTGCGCCGCACGAGGACGTTCACACGTTGTTTGATACGATAATGCTGACATTTTATGTTTATTGCCCACTGAAGTGTTTAGACCTGGTTTTTGAACAATATTGGTTCGATCAACTATAGATGATAAGCGTTTACGTTAGGTTTGTAATTGTAAGTGAGTGACTCGTCTCACCTATTGCATAGCGAACATCAGCCAAATCAAAGAATATGTGTCCTCTGACAATCGCCAAATAATATTTTCTACTTAGTCTCTCTTCGAATAACTTTCCCGCCTTCGCCGCCGCCGCTTTGTGCTTCGCTATACATAATATCCCACTGGTAGAGTAGTCGAGCCGTTGTACGAAATATAGGGGGTTTGATGAATTTGAATGGTGTGAATCGTGAGAAGCGATGTGGCAAGCAACTGTATTCTAGAAAAATAATATACAAATTATTGGCTTCGGTTATTCCGTATACTTTTTTATTAACATCCATTTAGCATATGTGTACCTATGTACAGTCTAACATTTAGGATGAACCTTAAGCCCACCACCACCTCACGGCTTAATTCGGGGGGGTAATGACAAGTTCAATAGCAACTAAAACACAACTCCCGGACATGCAACAAAGGAATGGAGACAACAACAGAATATATTTCCTTTCCCCCGCCGCCGCGCCGGCCAGCACCACCACGACACCACTGCAAAAAGCACAAAACTACATACATACTCGTATACATCAAGAAGCAACAAACCAAATATAATTAAACCCAATGGCAATAGAGACAAACAAACAAACAGCTTTAGCTTAAAACAGCTAAGAAACAAATCAACACCCAGGATCTGCATTATAAATGCATATGTGAGATCCCTAGCAACTACAGAGGAGAATAAGCACAGGAGGACATGTTCTCACTGACTGAGGTAAGACACACGCACAGCCGTGTGCGTACAAACGGAAACTTGGACAGATGTTTATTTTCGTAATTTTCTCGATTTCTTTTAAAATTTGAAATTTAGACTTAAAAATATTTCATTGAACACGTGTTTCATGAATTATTAGAATTGACCCCTGAGGGTGCAAATAACCAGGCGAAGCTGCGCGTGTCTGCTAGTATTCCATAATCTTGTTGTTATTCTTCGTTTTGTTGCATACAATACCAAATACTCGTATGTCTGTAATGGTTATTGTCTCATTACATACGAGCCCATAAATGTTTCCGTAAAAACTACTTTTTCATTATTTTTCTTCTAATGTCTTATTGACATTTAAATAAGGCAATTTCCATTATTTCCAACATTTATTCTTGAATGCTTTATTAATTCATTCAGTAAAGGGTTAAGTAAACATTTTCAAACTTCTTTATTATCAGAGACCAATTTTGATATTCAATTATGCTTTGTATTTTTAAAAATATTATTTTAGAAATTTAACTATATTAAGTTACACAATAAGTACATTAAAAAATATCGATACTAAATCGATTACAAAAAACAAACCTCGATAACCTATTCACATCACTACCATATTTTCTTTTTTACAAGTAAACAAAACATAACCTTAAAAATACAATAAAATATAATAAATACCTTTTCATAAGTGTCATCCGAATTTATATACATATCATACGGCTTATACACAATAATATAATCCCCACTTTCGTATAACTTCTCTACAACCATTGTTTTTACGTAAAAACTCAAATTAAGCTTTCACTTGTAATTTTCGTTATAAATAATTGAACGTTGGTTTTCTAGCATATATATTATTCTTTTCAATCTTTATTTCAGGCATGCAATTGTAAATTGTGGGACAATAACGCAAAACGAGAGTCCGAAACGCCGCCTGTATTGCTTTGTCTAGGCACACGTTCAAAAATTCCTCCCACTGCATTTTGTCCCGACAATTTAAAATTTAAAATTATTATTTCTACATAACACACAATTATACACTACGTTCATTATGTGACAATAATTACCTTTTTTCATTAAAATAGGTTTTATATAATGTATTTCTGAACGTAATTTGTACATTTAGTTAATATAATAAAACTTTACACTATTTTGTAATAAGGAAAATATTTGTTTCTTATCCTCGATTATTTCGACTATTATTATTAAGTTTAGATTAATTAAATTGTAAAAGGAATAATCGTTAAAAATAAAATTCATGTATTAACAAATAGCAACATTAATAACTGTCAAATTAAATTAAAACAAATACAGATAAAAAATGCAATCCTAATTCCTAAGCCTAACAAAAGCTTGAATGCTTATATTGTATGAAGTTAGTTTTGTTTTAAAATTAATTAAAATATCAATTAAAAGCACGATTTTTGTGTTATATAAATATAATAATGACTGATTTATGCATAGCTTGTTTATGTACGGGACGTTTACTCTTTTATATAGAAGGAACAGAAATTTACGAACTATATAAACAAATTTTGAGGGAGATTTCGGTAAGTAAAAAAAGGCCTTTTAGACTTAATATGTTGAAAAATTATTTTATTTTGTAAGTTATAAATAAATACAGAGGTATAAAAATAGAGGATATAAATGTAGAGGTTTATTTTTATATGTCCAAACATTTAACATATAAAAATAAACAAACCTTTTTATTTTTGTTATATTTTCAGTTATGTTTATTATTATAATATTCTTAATATTTTAAATGAACAGTTAAATTAAACAATACATGGTATTAAAAATTGGGACTATTTTAATTGAATATATCAGGTTTATTTCAACAAATTTATAAAATTATTGAAAAGATCTAAAACTTATATTTATATCGATTTTACATAATACTGTAGGCATTTGCTTGAAATTTTTTATTTTTGAATTTCCTTAAGAGAGGAATGCGATGTTTTAACACTATTCTTTCGGTCTACTCTTCAAATATGGTAGATGCACGACGATAGAACTTAGAGAGAGGACCTTGCACTTGCAGAGGAGAATGTACATTTAAACGGACTTTTGAAACCTTCTTATTAAATCTACACTTGAGTCTGAAGTAATGCTCCAATCACTTTAGAATTAATTCAATCCCCCAACCTGGGCAATTAAACATTTTTATATCCCCATTCTGGTAAGACATGTGTTGTTAAGTTCCACCATTCAACATGTGCAATGCAAGATAAAGTGTGAACTTATAAGACTTATATACTTATAGACTTATAAACATGCATATTGAAAAGTTAATGCAGCCAGAACAGACATGACTCACTACTTCTTAAAGTGGGATTCTAAGAGGATCTCAATCAATGTGTATGTGCTCTTAGATATTCAAACATTTCCCTTAAATAAGGCGGAGGCTTATGGGTAAATAACAAACAGTATAGCTTGACAAATACTCTAAGAAGTATGTGACAATGTGACTGGCACAAGTTAATCTTGCGCATATACAGTTGTATGCATAATGTTGAGTATGCAGGGTTTGTTGTCGAGAAGAGAGTTTGCTAACATAACTTTAGTAGCCATAGGTAAATCATTTATTCTGTATGGATAATGATAGTGTTTGGTCCAGGTGTATTCCAATATCTTTGACTGTACTGTAATATGGGACATTATCAGTGGCAGATGTTCACAGTCAATCTGTGCTGTGTGCAATTGTGCTAGTGCTCCCTATTGATATTGCTTGCAATTTTATGGGGTTAACTTACAGGCCATAAAACTTACTCCGGTCCGCAATTGAAAGGAAGAGGGGGAGTTGTTGTTTGGGCAATTAAACATTTTTATATCCCCATTCTGGTAAGACATGTGTTGTTAAGTTCCACCATTCAACATGTGCAATGCAAGATAAAGTGTGAACTTATAAGACTTATATACTTATAGACTTATAAACATGCATATTGAAAAGTTAATGCAGCCAGAACAGACATGACTCACTACTTCTTAAAGTGGGATTCTAAGAGGATCTCAATCAATGTGTATGTGCTCTTAGATATTCAAACATTTCCCTTAAATAAGGCGGAGGCTTATGGGTAAATAACAAACAGTATAGCTTGACAAATACTCTAAGAAGTATGTGACAATGTGACTGGCACAAGTTAATCTTGCGCATATACAGTTGTATGCATAATGTTGAGTATGCAGGGTTTGTTGTCGAGAAGAGAGTTTGCTAACATAACTTTAGTAGCCATAGGTAAATCATTTATTCTGTATGGATAATGATAGTGTTTGGTCCAGGTGTATTCCAATATCTTTGACTGTACTGTAATATGGGACATTATCAGTGGCAGATGTTCACAGTCAATCTGTGCTGTGTGCAATTGTGCTAGTGCTCCCTATTGATATTGCTTGCAATTTTATGGGGTTAACTTACAGGCCATAAAACTTACTCCGGTCCGCAATTGAAAGGAAGAGGGGGAGTTGTTGTTTGACTTAAAAATATTATTTTCAGTTTAGAAAATGAATGCTGATTTAAGATTTAAAAGAAATGTTGATTGTACTAACTATAGGTTAAAAATAAATGTATTGATTTGAAGTTTATGCTATATGCTTTATTTTATTAACTTTATTTAACACATTCTTCAAAGGATTTCTTTGAATATATATTGTTTTATCTTCCATTTTTATACTGTCCTAGCTATACACTGCCAAGTAAATATAAGTACTCAAACCCAATGTACCTATAAACCGAATAATTCGGCCAAATATAAATATTGAAAAAGATGTAGAATAGGCGCATCTTTAGTTAAAATATATGAATTTGAATATAATTATATTTTCAGATAACAGAAGACATGCTCTCAGTGTGCGTCCGCGTATGCTGGGAATGCCGAGCGACACTGCGCAAACTAAACAAATTCAAAAACCAAACTCAACAGTGCTACCAGGAATTAATCATGCATGTTCATAAGGTATTATTTTCAATATCCAGAGGGTGATCTTGCTAGTAACCTGTCCGAAAGCTTACATTTCAGGCCACTGCGGGTATGCGACCCCGGATTACTCTAGCTACTGCTGTTGCATTCCTATTTCCTGAAACAGTAGTGACTTGATTACCCTTTTCCTTATTATCTTCATCACCTCCTATAGCGGACGCCACGCTAAGACCGACGGGAGATCCCGGTTTGTCCCAGTTCGTTGTGTTTGATTTAGGGAGGCCCTGCTTCCCCCAATCCGGAGAAAGGACTAGAAAAGGTGTCCTAAAAAGGCTTAACCCTCCATACCACGGCACATTTGGGAGAATGACATATTATCATTACCCTGCATCCGTTTAATAAATGAGAATATATGTTTCTAAAACTGCTTTAATTATTTCCAGAACACCTCTGAAACAAAATCATATCCACGACCCTCTCATCTACAAATACAATCTATACACAACTATAGCTTCCCAGAAGTAGACGTTAAATTAGAGACTATAGAAATGGAGGTGAAAGATGAATATGATACCCATTTTGAACCTGAAACCTTTGTCAATAATTTAGAAGTAGAAAAAATGGAAGAAGTAGTAAAGGTAAAAACTTAAATTTGTGTTTAATACATAAAACGAGAACTTGAATATCCGGACCTCAGTTACACGGATTCGCGATTATCCGGAGTATCAACTGTGGATGCTTGATCTCACATCCACACATGGTATCACGTATCCACAAATGTATTATGTCATCTAGTATGTGATGTCACATCCACACATGTGATGTCACATCTGCACATATGATCTGACATCGATATATTTGTGGATGTAAGATCACAGTGGTAGACATGTACGTGTTGTCCAAATTTACTCCAAGTTTTCATAGAAGTTGAGTATTAAATTACTCACTCTTTCTTGTTGAGATATTTGATATATGAATGGTTTTACAGTAAATGCAATCTAAGTAAAGAATATATTTTAATTTAATTGAATATATTTTTTTCTTTTGAAAAGCCGCCAAAAAAGAAATCGAAACAAAAAGTAAAATTAAAAAAGAAAAAAGCCATAAAGGTGACTGTAGACGAACCAGACCAGGAAGAAAATATTCCACTCGTAATGGAAAAGATTTATGAATGCAATCAGTGTGAAGATACCTTTAGTAGTGATATGGAATTAGAAAAACATGTAGAAGTTAATCATATAAGGGTAAGTTTTTATACTAGCCTACATACTAATGAGTTAGTCAGATAACTAATACACTAACTAAACAGTGACTCAGCTAACTAACTAATAAACTATCTAAATAAAGTAGCACACTACTTAATTAACTAACCAATTAGCCACTTAACTATTCAGCTTCACGCTGTATCCCGCACATACTACTACACACAGCAGGTGGAGGGGAGGCAGAGGGAGCTAGTGTTAAGACACTCCGTTCCCCACTTTGCAGGCATTGCGTGTTGAGTGGCAGAACACCTAACTATTTAATTAACTAACTAACTAATTATCTGACTGTCAAATTAACTAGCTAACTAAACTATTGACTAGCTCACTAACTAGGAAAGTAACAACCTGTCTAATTACATATGTAATAAAGCTTAAGAAGCTTAATTCCACTCATCTCTTGATCTTTTATCATTGACCACCGGACGCGCGCAGCTAGTGGATGATAATAATATGGTACCATCGAACTGATTTGACGATGGAGCCTGGAGGTGGAACCCTGCGATGTCAATTAGTATAGCCAGAGATGAACTTAAGCTTTTCAATGTATCATATCTTGCATATAGCAGGGCAGGCAGAGGGAAACTGGTGTTAAGACACACTGTTCTCCACACTGCGTGATGATGAGCGGAACTCAACGCCGCACATTGTCCGGCAGAGCGGGGAAATGAAAAAAGGAATTAATTTCCCTTTGTGGGTATTGTTTATAGTCATTTACCACTTCGATTCGACAGCTATATAATAGATGATTTTTTATTTTTTTTAATATTTATCTTTTATTTCAGGTACCGATAAAACAAAATGGCGTCAAACAAAAAATTAAAGAACAATTACCGGAGAAACCACAGTGTGTGGAATGCGGGAAGATATTTAGTTCGAAGAAAACTTACAGATATCATTTAAAGTGAGTTTAATTATTTTATTTTTTATATGAAACTTTTATTTATTTAATATAACGTATGCGGGATACAGCGTGAAGCTTGGAACAATAAATGCAAGCAACTAAATAAATATGTATATGTAAATATATACAGGATGGAATTGTCAGCACCACTTTAAATGAAACCACAGTTTTAACTACTCTATAAAAGCCTAATATAATTCGGAAAAAAAAATTATTCCCAAAAATTAAAAAGTTATTTTTTGAAACAAAATAAATAATTAAATTATCTTTTTAAAATAAAACGCCATTTGTAAAGTATAACACACACGCACACACTTACCTGTCAAAGCGGCAACGTCGTACCCTTATGTGTGCGTCACACGAAATTCAGGTATGGATAAAAATCGTGAAATGAAAAAAAAATCCTACGTCCAAACTGTTGAGGTACCTTGTTTAATTTCTTAGGTGTGGGTTTGAAATATATTACCCTATATGCAGTTTTAATAAAAGAAGCGCTGCCTCTTCCACCCTGTATATTTTAATAAGTTTAAAGTTTAAGTTATTTAAATTAGCAACCAAATTTGTACAAATATCTCAAGAAGTCTTTAAAAAAAGAGTGTGTTTAATCTTAAAATATATCCTAAGATGAATCTAAAGATTTACCTTAAGATAAAATTCGAAATTGTAACTGATTTTAAAGATTTTTACATTAGCTGTGTCTTGTGGATTTCTTATAATATATAATGTTTATTGTACAGTGTACTCCACAAAGGTCAAAATCGTTATCCGTGTCCTCGTTGCGGGAAAGTGTACCAGTGGAAGTCTAACTTGGGGAGGCATTTAAGAACACATAAGGTACCTTTAAATGTCTATTAGTTGTTATATGTTTAGATTGACACTAGAGATAGTCTAAAAGGGGCACAAAGTGTAGCTGTAAACACGACTGTTTGTACGTTCGATCCCCACTCGACGAAATTAAATACATATTTGTTTAAATTTATATTTTTATTTCTTCGCTCTGGTGCTGAGGTAAAGCGCGGCGTTGAGGCGCCGCTCAACACGCAATCGCAGCCTCCAGAATTCCCTCTGCCAACTCGGCTGTGTGCGGGATACAGCGTAAAACTGATTTTTTATTTATTTAATTATAATAGACATATGGTATGGTGGACAAGTGGTGGTGGATAAACACACTCCGGTCCCCATGTACCGCCGAAATTTGGACATTATCTATTCAGTGGCGGAACTTAACACCGCGTTTTGTCCTGTTACCAAAGTGAGGAAATGAAGATGTTAAATAATTAATTTACCTGGGTGATAATCGAACCGTCGCGTTAATAGTCACAAAAGGTGCTGCAGGAAAACAGGCCTACTCCCGTAATATTTAATATAATTTGTTCGATATTTCCGGTGGCAAGGCGCGCGACGCGGGCGAGCTGCACTGCGCGGCGTGCGACAAGGCGTTCGCGTCCGTGGCCACCTACCGCCAGCACCTGCGCGTGTCGCGGCGCCACGTGCGCGAGGCCGACTTCGCGTGAGTGCCCATGGACTCAGCTGCTCGCTTTGCCTCGTTACTAGAGCTAGGAAATTAATATATTAAATATTCGAGTGGTAATTGAACCCACAACCCATCGCTTACAGTCGCACTCGCTTGGCCTCATTTATAATATTAATAGAATAATTTTTAATTCAGTTTCATGTGCAACGAGTGTGGCAAGAAGTTTGTGAACAAGACTCGACTCCGAGACCACATCGACTGGGAACATCTCAATAATATTAAGTTTAAATGTCAATTGTGCGATAAGGTACTTGATTTTTTTATTGAATTATATATATTTGTATTAATTGCTTCATTCATTCATCAACTATATCAACTAAAAAATTTTTTTTTCACTTTAACTCTTTATCCCACATATATATTTTTTTATGCCTTTACAATTTTATGTCTTAAACGTTGAAAATCACACTTTTATTACCAAATCAAGAAAATAAAAATAACTCACTTACTTGAGTGGAAATCGGGCCCACAATTATTGAGCTTACAGATCTGTTCTCCATGCCACGTGGCTATAACGTGAAAGTAAAATAAAACGATATTCATTCACTCATTCATTCGTTCTTTTTCTCTTGTTGTTCTCTTGCCAGCCATTCAAATGTCACACGTCACTGTACGTGCATATGCAGAACGTACACCGGAATAAAGAGAAGAAGGACAATCTGTGTCACGTTTGTGGGAAGTCATATCAGGTAAGAAGAGATAGCTTTCTATCTTCTCTCTCTTTAGATTAAGGTAGAAATAAAGATCGAGAAAGACATCGAGACAAAGGCAGGGAAGAAGGGAAAGTTAGAGACAACTGTAGATATAGAGGTAGAGCTTACTAGATAGAAAAAATGGTTTCAAAACTTTTAAAGGACATATAAGATATCTTATATCTCTAAGATTATATGGAATTCTACTATAAATAGGTTACATAATAAATTATTGTGTATATTATAAGAACCTTTTTCTTTCGGTCGGAGTTGTACGAACTTGGGAACTTTCAGGCTGTCTGTCTTTTCTTTTTGTATGATCAATACATATTCGTAAAGTTACTAGTTATGGTCAAATGAAGTGTTGTTATTTACATATAATAAATAATGAGTATGTCATAGATGGCAGGAGTCTTTCAAAATTTTAAAATGCATATATCTGTTGTTTAGAAAGCAAGCAGCGAAAATGCATTTTTTATTGCCTTTTCCAGAACGCAGCTAAACTAAAGTACCATATAATAGCGATGCATACGCGCGAGACGCCCTACCACTGCGCGCTCTGCGGCGCCACCTTCGGCTGGTACTCCTCGCTCTACCGCCACGTGCGCGAGGTCCACCATAAGGTGCCTACACACAAACAGACACACACATACACACATGCGAGGCACCCTAACACTGTGCTCGCACATTTTACGCATTTTGAATATTTTTTTTACAAAATATGGAGAAACTTTACCCCTATTTTAGCTACATTTTCATATCTTTTTAAAATTAAATAAATCGGCTTCACGCTGTATACCGCACAGAGCAGGCAGGCAGCGGGTAGGCAGAGGGATCCTTGTCACTTAATACACCACTTTCCTCCGAATTCTGGAGGCATTGCGTGTTCAAAGCCTCGCTTTGACTAGACAACAGAACTCAAAAATGAAAATATAAATGTAAATGAATATTTTATTTCCTTGAGCGGGGATTGAACCCACAACTAGCCGCATTTTTAATTTTTAAATATAATATGGCATGTTATCGTGTCATGTCATGCCACTTCATACGACATCGATATAACAATGTACAAAATATAAATATAAAAAAGTATTATATTTTTTACTTCCAGATGAAATTACAACGTAAAAAAACAAAGAAGATCAAGAAGTTAAATGAAACCACAACAGCTCATATATAAATATATATTTTTAATACATACTTGGTTGTTTTATTATATTCTTTCTTTTCTTTATTGAATTGGTTTGTTATGTTTTTTTTTTATCCCTGATTGATCTAGTTGTTTGTTGTTTGAAAAATATCAGATCTTTTCTAGTCGTTTATCTTCGCTTCTTTTGTTTGGGTTTTTAATTATTATTTATTTTAGTATTTGCATTAAGCTTTCTTCGTCTAAAATGTAATAAAAAATAAAATTTAAAATGATAAACAAATATATAATAAAAGGAATAAAGAAATGTTAATACTAACGTTGAGGCCAGCAGCGCAGAGGCACAAGGATGTGAGTGTAACGCAACGGTTGTGGGTTCGATCCCGACTCGAGGGAATGAGTTATTGTTTCTTACTATTCTTATTTCTTAACTCTGGCACTAAGGCAAAAGCCCGGCATTGTGTTAATATCCGTGTATCCCGCATGTAGCGGGGTAGGTAAAGATAATGTAATGTTAAGACACTTCGTTCCCCACGCACCCCCTGAATTAAACCCACGACAATCGCACTTACAATGAAGAAACAAGCTACAATGAGAACCGTCTCCTGACCATGGTCGTAGCGAGTTACGGACAGACACCCCCCTATAGAAAGGTCCCTTTTGTCTATCTTGCTAGAATAAATGCAGAAAGAAGCTTAAATTGCTTTTAGACACTATAATAGCATATAAGAGAATTACATTTAATAAAGATTTTATCTCAATTAGTCAATTATATCGCTTATAGCAGAAATGCTGATTCACCATTATCATTCCATTCCAAAAATTTTGTGGTGCGTGATTAAAGGAGAGTTATAATACTAGATTACTTCAACTCAAAATATTAATATGAAATAATCACCTGGTGGGGTTGGCGCGTGAAGTGCTAACTGAACCCCCCCCCCCCCCAACGATCGTGCTGCCATCGAATTAGTGGATTTAAGAGCTTATTTTTCAATTTAAAAGTTTTCAAGCTAACTTACACTTAAAAGCCGCTAAATCTGTGGCGCGAATGTTGGCAAAGATCTACTTTTCCACATTGGAGCTGGAACACTACATACCTTATGTTAGCGTTATAATGTAAAGTTATTTTTATTAGTATTTTGTTGTTAAACTTTATTAGAATTATGGTATAATAATTCTAATAAAGTTGTTATTTTCTTTGGCTTAAATTTTTAAATAATATTTTGTGAAGTCAAATGACACAATTTTGTTATAATTGTATTTGTCAAGATAGTTGTTGATTTGACTAATAATATAAAAGGCATGGAATTAGTAGTCGGGATTCATTGCCTCCTCCGCTCAGCCTACAGGGCCAGCAGATCCCTTGGAGCCCCCACGCCACCTACCTGGGAGTGGTGATAGATAGGAGGTTGACCATGACGGGGCACATCCGCAAAGCTGCCAGCTCCGCCAAGACAGCGTTGTTCCTGCTGCGTCCTCTTCTTCGTTCGCACCTGCCGCTGCGAACAAAACTGGCGCTCTATAAGACATATGTGAGGACTCGCCTCACATACGCGTCACCGGGGTGGTACTCCCTTGCCAGCCCTCGCCAACGAAACATCCTGCAAGTGGTCCAAAACTCTGCCCTAAGGCGAGTCACCCAGGCCCCATTCTTCGTCCGCAACCGAACGCTCCACCGCGATCTCAAGATGGAAAGCCTGGAGGAGCACATCGGCCGGCTCGCGTCCAACGCGTTCCGCCGTGCCGATGTATCAGACCACTTGCACCTTAAGGATATCGCCCCGTGGCACTCAAGACCACCAGATGCGCGCCGTCTCCCCAGGGATCTCCTCTCCCCCCCAACATCCGATTCCTGAGCTGTCGCCTCGGTCGCTGGTCGCCTAAGCTGGGCCTCTCTCGGGTAGCCGAGGGTCTCACCCGGCTGGGCTGACCGCCCAGGCGACTCTAGCTCATCCTCCCCCTCCTAGCCTCCATCTATCCTAAAATTACTCCCCTCTCGGTCAAGTAGCGCCTCTACAGCCACAACCCGAAGACGCACCCATTTTAATAGGTGCAGAGTGATACCCGGCAATAGGGACTCTCCCTGATGCCGCTCCCCTCGCTCCCGCAGTGTGAGCAAGAAGGAAGATAACACGATAGAGTCGGGATTCATTCCTTGCCTGAGCCTCGGCAAATACACTTACTTTACGGCACAGTGGTATCTATCAATAAAGTGTTGGAACCGAATGGTTGTTTCTGTTATTAACCTGAAGAAGCTTTTAGTTCAGAAGTGGCGAGTGTTTCCACGTTAACACATCAAGAGGTCATATTAAGGCCAGTATCAATTATTTTTTATTATCTTTATATTAATTGAAATTAACAGTATGCATTAAGATACCTATGTACAATAGGTACACATATTGTTGTTTTTTATATACTTATTTATTTTGTAAACTGATACAACTGGGTGTAAGTTTCAGATTGAGTCACGAGTGTAAATTGAAATTATCATGAAGGTGTAAGAAGACGCAAACGTGAACGTGGGCCAATCTTGGGTCGTAAGCTGAGTTCGCGCTCGTCTAGCAGATACCGATTGAGATGGCATCATCGAGCTTCGAGGTCACCTTTCGAGCGAATTGCAGTTATCAACTTTCATTAGAGCCACGTAGCAGTCACGAGCGACGAAGAAGAATGTTGGTGAGTGAATCATCTAGTTCTGATAGTGGATGTGGAATAAAAGATACGACTCCGTTCGTACGAAATAATATTAGCGTTGATAAAGAAGTACCTACATTCATAATTAAAGAAGTAATTAACCTACTCATACTTAAAACAATTCTATCAACATATATTACCTACGAATACTTCTAATACGATTCCCGAATTTAAACGCTCAAATGAAGAACAAACTTTGGATATTTGGTTAACGAGAATAGAAAACTTAAAGTATAAATAGCCAGGAACTCAATTACTCATTGATACGTCTACTTTATACCTAAATATAATGAACTTTTAGAAACGAAATTATCATGAAATGAATTTATTAAATAGATGAGAAATGAAGGGTAAAAAGGCTATTGATTTGTATTATTGATGCTACAGAGGATTGTAGAATACGATTAGGAGCACAAGTTGGAAATTTTGTAGTTTGTAGTTCCAGAAGATTTACTAGCCTACTTGAAATTCAGCAAGTTGGAAGATGAATATTTAAAATCATTAATAACTTGTATTATTTGTTACAATTACAACAACGGTTACAAAGAAATGCTAAAATAAAAATAATTCTTAAAGTAAGTTGCGGGCATTTTAGAAAATAAATATATAATAGATGCCTTTTGTTTAAAATTTAATTTAAATTCTTTAATGAGAAATAAGTAATATCATTTTCGAAATTTACGTTTCGCTGAAAGGTTTTGGTAAATACTTAAAAAAAACTATCGGTAAGCTATAGATTATTTAAATTCAAAATGAAAATTTAAATAAATTCAAAATGTTTCAACTAATATTAAAATTCTTATAATACAAGATAATTTATTAAAAATATCCAGTATTATTGAGCCATAATTTTACAGTGCATAATGGTATTGTACTAATTAAAGCGGATAAAAAAAAAAAATAATTTACCAAAAATAAAAATGTTGTGAAAGCGGTGCTGGAAAAAAAAATAAATAAAAAAATACTTAGTTCAGTCCCATTAGAAACAGAATAAAATATTGAATCATGTAAAGTGTATGTAAAAGAGTTTATAAGAGTAGCAAAAGAAATCATTTTTGATAAACTTAAGTGAACCTTATGAATTCTAAAAAAAATCGTGATCAATTAAATATTTTTAAGTCTGAATTTTAAATTTTATAAAATCCGAGCTGCTTTTAAGTTATTAAATTTTAGAATATGTTCAAATTTCGTTCGTACGTATAGCGTTTACGGCTGTGCGTGTGTTAGAAAGCGTGCGTATTACCTCAGTTGGTAAGAACATGTCCTTTTAAAGGATTAGAGTACAATTAATGGAGGACAAACATATAGTAAATATTAATAAGATAGAAGCGACTGTAGAGCAAAATTTTGAAAAAAAAACATGTGTTGTTGGCGATGTATTGAACTCGAGTGATAAAATAAAAATATGAAAAATTATTTCGTTAATATAGTAAATAATTTTCAATTAGGATGTTGGGCTTAGGTTTAACTCATTTTAAACAAATGACATCAACTTAAAAAAAAAAAATCATCACCGTCGTATATTACAGCCGGCAAACGACTTAAACAAAAAAGAGATTTTAATAACACGGGTGGTAAGATGATGGTCATGGTGGATCAAAATAACAACTTAGATAAAAGAATAGAAACAAAAGTTAACTGAAATACAAAAGACAGATGGCGAGATTTTAAATATAAAGCGTATATTAGACGACAGTGAAATTGAAATGATATTTACAAGAAAAAAATCAAAATTATAAAAAAAAAAAAGGAATGGTATATAGTTATTCATAACAGATTCAAATTGATAGTTCCAAAAGTTGTTAGGCGGCAATTGTTGAAAAAAAATTGATAAATCTGTCCACACCATTCACCATAGACCACACTAGTGGCCCGCCCGCTTAAACTACATGATTATTCATTTAATAACCAGAATTGACTGACAGTCAAATGTGTTGATGTCAATGAATAAATATGATTCGTTCAGAAACGGCCTTAAATGTTAATAAATTATTTATTTTGGTGAGGATTTATAATACTCTTTGTAAAATAAAAACTGCATATTAAAAATATATATATATACCCGAATCGAATATCGAATCGAAAATAGTTAATTGACAAACTCCTCCTTTTGGAAGTCGATTTAAAATACACGTTAAGTATAACTATAGGTGTAGATTGCTATATATTCGTAGGCGAACTAATGCCTTAAATTCATTCAAATGATGATAGTTTTTATTTATAAACCGATTTTGCTAAAACAAGATGATTTAGATGTTATGCTGTGTTAAAACCGCAATTCGTGTAAGTTAAGTAAATCGGGTCAGCACTTTCCGAGATAAACATAATCATATACAAACAGACAGACAGACAAGAAAATTTAAAAGATATAGACATTTTTGCTTTCTATTATTCCTTTTAAGTGTCCGTCTATCCATTTCAGTCAAAAGTACTAAATGTACAGATAAAATATTTTTACTGTAGAATATAAAATTGTTCCCTTTATTAATGCCTCTAAAGAAACTCATATATAATAGACGCTAGCGGACCCGGACGTGGCTACGCCTGCTTGAAATATAAGAATATAATTTCTATAGAAATAATTTCAATCTAGATGAAATGCTAAAAGTGACTATTTTCATAAGGATTAATATCAAAATGTCGCGGTAACGGTTGCGTAGCGACGCGACGTTTGTTATTATCATGGCAGAATAAATTGCATGTCAAATTAGAAAGTACTTTAAAATATATGAGTATATATGTGTAATGTAATGTTATATAGCCTATAGCACTTCTGAAGAATGCAGCTTTTATACAAAACAAAAACAATGTAAATCGGACCAGTAGATCCAGAGATCTTAGCGTTCAAACAAACAAACAAACAAACTCTTCCGCTTTATTATATTAGTATAGATTTATTACTATAAATGCTGTCAAAAATACGAAAACAACTTTAAAATTACTAAATCATTATTTTAGTTTATTTGAGAGTTCCTTCATTCACGAGTAAAAGCTTTCTAAGCTTTAAAGAATTTATTGAAACGCATAAGAACAGTCGTGTATTAAATGCAGTTGCTACATCCCGTACAAACGGACAAGTAATGTTATAACAACAATGTTAAACATAATTGTCAAGAAAATAGAAATGAAAATAATACTCAGGCGGTGGAAAAAAATAAGAAAAGAAGTAAATTTACGAATAACAAATGATCAGAAAAAACAAGAAAATAAATAACAGTGGCGTAAGAAGGTTAAAAGAGCGCGAGATTCTCTGCGAGATGTCTTCAAAGATAAACCCGACAAAATGAACATTGTCATAGTAAAAATAGTGATGGACATACGATAGGAACGAGAAATAAAGATAAGCTTGTTACGCCAAGTTTTCGCCTCCAAAAAGTTAATAAATCTTTTATCGGTCTGAGTATACGTGTATATAATAAAATTCCGCAGTGTATTCTTAATTTGCCACTTCCAAAATTTAAAGTATTTGTAAAAAAAAAACAAAGAAATTCTAACAAGTAAAGCTTATTACACTGTACAAGAATATTTAAAGGATATACATGTATGGGAATGTAGTGCAGGATAGCTGCCAGCCAATGTAATAGTAAAATATACCATTGACTTTCAAAAGAGCAACTGTTGAGTTTCTTGCCGGCTCTTCTCAGCAGAACTGCCTTCCGAGCCGGTGGTAGCTTTTTGTTTATATGTTCATGCGACGATTCAAGAGTGCTTATAATAAGTTTTTTTTAATTAAAGAATATTTTGAATTTAATAACTACAAAGTAGGTGACTACTAGGTGGTTGGGGTTCAACGCGATATTAAGATTAAAAATGGTAAATAAAAAAAAAAGAACTTGTAGCAAGATTATAAGGATCATACCTCAATTACTAAAAGTGGAAAATATCAAGGAGTATTTTCAGTTCATAAAAATGTTTCCTTGGATATCTTATAATCGGGATCGGTTTAAATGATACTGATGATGACTTGATTGACTCGGTTGACTAGTCTTTAGATTTAGAGGTTTAATTTTTGATGTAGTTAATAGTAGATGCGCAAGTGATGAAATTGAGCAAGGAAAGAAATTGAGCAAATGTCGAAATTAATAATGAAGTTTTGAATGATTATGAAAGTTGATAAAGAGTGTAGGAAGAGTTTATGGTAAAGTTGATAGTTTTAGTGATGGAATAAATAATTGTGAGGAGATATGAATCTCCTCATGTTGAGTAGAGATTTAGAACATGAAAATGATTATGAGTAAGTATAGGTGCCCATGAGACCAATAAGCCGGATGAGTGCATCTAGCTAGTGCATCTAGCTTACATGATAATCTGTACACACATGAGGCCGATAGGCCAACTAAGGAGTGTAACAGATATTAAATTGAATATGATAATGACCATGATTATGATAAATAAACAATTGTGAGGTGATATGAATCTCCTCATGTTGAGTAGAGATTTAGAACATGAAAATGATGATGAGTAAGTATAGGTGCACATGAGACCGATAAGTCAAATGATGAGTGCATCTAGCTTACATGATAATCTGTACACACATGAGGCCGATAGGCCAACTAAGGAGTGTAACAGATATTGAATTGATAATGATAATGACAATGATAATGATAATGATAATGACAATGATAATGACAATGATAATGACAATGATAATGACAATGATAATGACAATGATAATGATTTAGAATAGTTTAGTGAGTAAGAAATTGATGTAATATGATTTTAGTTTGGGTGTACATGAGACTGATAAGTCAAATGATGAGTACACCTGGCTAAAATCATAACCTGTTCACACATGAGGCCGATAAGCCAACTATGGAGTGTAACAGATATATCTGTGTTGTTTAAGTTTTTTTTTTCTCTTTTTGTTATAATTATTTAATTGTATATGTAATTGTAGGAACAATTAATTGTAAGATGGCCGAAAAGATTAAGTTTTATATACATGAATGTCTGTTTAAATTTTGGTTATTTTTTTTTTCTCTCATTTTTCGAGGGGACTCGAAGGTAAAGGAAGGCCGAGCTGTTAGCGTTATAATGTAAAGTTATTTTTATTAGTATTTTGTTGTTAAACTTTATTAGAATTATGGTATAATAATTCTAATAAAGTTGTTATTTTCTTTGGCTTAAATTTTTAAATAATATTTTGTGAAGTCAAATGACACAATTTTGTTATAATTGTATTTGTCAAGATAGTTGTTGATTTGACTAATAATATAAAAGGCATGGAATTAGTAGTCGGGATTCATTCCTTGCCTGAGCCTCGGCAAATACACTTACTTTACGGCACAGTGGTATCTATCAATAAAGTGTTGGAACCGAATGGTTGTTTCTGTTATTAACCTGAAGAAGCTTTTACTTATACAATTACCTAGGTTTTATTGACTGTCTGGACGCCCCCGAGGTATTTAAAAATGAAACAACAAAGGTTTATTAATTGTTTTATTCATCCATGTTACATGCGCGCTTGTATCCAGCTCACGTACGACGACACCCTGGCGAAGCCTGACGGCAGGCCGTGGGTGCACCCTGAGCCCGCTGCGAACGAAGTTATACCAATCTGAAACAGACATTCAAAATATTTAATAATCTTACAATCCTGTATGATAACAGAGAGAATAGCTGAGACTCTCCGTGTAGTTATACAATGGCAAGGCGTGAGATTGTAAATATGACAGACTAGTGGACCCGGACGCGGCTACGCCTGCTTCAACTATAAGAATATTTATTAAATATATTCATGAAATTATTTTCAATTTTCATTAGAATTAAGTAAGGAAATATACGCCTAAATAATTAAAAAGAATAATAAGTAGATACATATTATTAGAAAAAATTATCTGAGTTATTGAAATGAACCAACAAAAGGATAAAAAGTAACTAAAGGATAGGTATTTCTTAATATTAGGAAAAGTACCTAAAGTATTCCGTGCGTGCGTACATAGATATCGACTCTACGAAATAACTAAACATTTCTCTCTATTAAGCAGGATAATTTTAGCGGGCAATATCAAATAAAATAAGAAGAGAACCAAAGTGTAGCTTAAATTAATTATAAACAGCAAATAATTACATAAACATTTACAATAGTTCGAAAATGTATGAAAATTTATAAAACCGTCAACGTCATCTGCCCGTTCGCGTCGGTCATACTCATACAATGCCGCCCGAAGGCTAGGTCATTTCGAATCAGTGACGTCTCCTTAATTATTTATTAGAATGCTATACAGTAAACTATAATTTCAATCTAGATAAAATGTTAATATTGACTATTATATTTATTTTCATAAGGATGAATATCAAAATGTCGCGGTAACGGTTGCGTAGCGACGCGACGGTTGTTATTAACATGGCAGAATAAATTGCATGTCAAATTAGAAAGTACTTTAAAATATATTAGTTTATATGTATAATGTAATGTTATATAGCCTATAGCACTTCTGAAGAATGCAGCTTTCATACAAAACAAAAACAATGTAAATCGGACCAGTAAATCCAGAGATCTTAGCGTTCAAACAAACAAACAAACAAACAAACTCTTCCGCTTTATTATATTAGTACTAGTGGACCCGGACGCGGCTACGCCTGCTTGAACTATAAGAATATTTTCGCGTCGGTCATACTCATACTATGCCGCCCGAAGGCTAGGTCAGGTCTAGGATGAATATCAAACTGTCGCGGTAACGGTTGCGTAGCGACGCGACGGTTGTTATTAACATGGCAGAATAAATTGCATGTCAAATTAGAAAGTACTTTAAAATATATTAGTTTATATGTGTAATGTAATGTTATATAGCCTATAGCACTTCTGAATAATTCAGCTTTCATACAAAACAAAAACAAAGTAAATCGGACCAGTAGATCCAGAGATCTTAGCGTTCAAACAAACAAACAAACAAACAAACTCTTCCGCTTTATTATATTAGTATAGATTTTAGGATTGATTTCTACTCGAGGAAATGAAATATTTATTATCTTCATATCTTTTGTAATATACAAGACAAAACGCAGCATTCAGTTCTGCCACTCGACATGCGATGTCTTGAGAAGTCGACGGCGCAAGGAGCTGCCTGCTGATCCTGCTATATATGGGATGCAGCGTAATGATAAAAAAATATAAATTACCAAATAAAGTTCACCACTGAAAGACGTGACAAGAGGACCTCCAGAGTCACCGTCGCAGATGCCCACGTTGCCGAAGCCGCTGGCGCACAGGGTGGATGGGATCACATTGCTGGGGCCGTACACGTTCGCGCACTCCCAGTTCTCGAGCACCACGAGCGACACTTGGCGCAGTTGTGAGTTGTTGTCCACTGGCCCACCTGGATTGATAAGTTTTAAGATCATTATTTGTTTAGCTTTAAGCTGTATCTCGGCGGGGAAGTCGTTTCGACGTCAAAAAAAGGAAATTATCTGTTTTGCCAGAATGCGGCAGAAAGCGAGGAAATGAAGTGACTTAACAAGGTCCCCATATTCCCATTCTGACTACCCTGCTATGTGCGAGGAGCTAAAAAAACTAATGTAGGTATGTGATTAGATAATATTAGAGTATGATAATCTATGCAGGCTTCTAAGCATATGCACTAAATTTGTATTGTGTATATGCTTGTCCATAAATTTCTCGGAAACTAAAGGTCATAATGATATGATCTTTTTTATCAAAATAAAGCATATTTCAACTTGAGGCCACTCATGGGGCAAGGGCACAAATTGTTACTGTAAAATCGACTGGTTGTAGGTTCGATCCCCACTCGAAGAAATGAAATATTTATTTAAATTTTTAATTTCCTTTTACTCGCTCTGGTGACGAGGCAAAGCGCGGCGTCGAGTTCTGCCACTCAACACGCAATGCTTCCAGAATTCGGCGGAAAGTGGGGAAAGGAATGTCTTAACACTTGGTTCTCTCTGCCTACCCTGCTATGTGCGGGATATAGCGTGAAGCTGAAAAAATAAATATCCTGCTATAGCGTCCTAACACTAAGTTCCCAGGTTCCCATTTCCTACCCTACTGTTTGCGGGATAAAACGTGGAGTAATAAAAAAAATCCAAATATTATTAGTTTAAGGTACTTACGTTCAGTAATTCTTCCATAACCAGACGCGACCGCCCACTGTCCGGCGTATGTCAAAATGGCGAAGAAACCAGTGGGCAGAGCCACATTGTGGATGTTGTCTGAAAATTTATATAACCTATAGTCTATACTCATATATTAAAGCTAAAAAGTTATTTAGTTGAACGTTCTAATCTCAGGAACTCCTTTGTCTATTAAAATTTTGTTTTCGTATTTGATAGCCCATTTATCAAGGTAGGCTATATGACGTTCATCGAATCCCCTTGTGCCTGCAGTCAGAATTACCTTAGGCTCTAAGAATATGTCATGTGCCATACACAACGAGCAGTTATTTCCATTTGTACATAGAGGCGAAGACGCAACCACTAAGTGACTGGCAGACAATGTACAGACAATTATTGGAGCTAGAACGTTGACTGAAAGAAGTGGGTGTAAGCCTACTTAAATGCAAATAAGACAAAGGTTATGGTATTTGAAAGAAATGAAGAGAATGCAAGATCAGTGTAAATGGTGAGATATGAGAACAAGGGAATGAAGTGGTATATTTGGGAAGTGTATTCAGTAGAGATGGAAGATACGAGATGCATATTACTGCCGGTAACAGCGTTAACGGTGCCTTTAGCTGCATTGAAGAGACCGCAAAACGTCATCACGGCTGCACCAACGCTGTTATACGGTAGATATATGAATGCTGTGGAGATGCGATCTCTTCGTAGGATATGCGGAATCAGCTTAGCTACACAGAATGGCAGGTACTAGTGAGGATGTCACGGCGAGAGTGAACAAGAACGATAATAAGTGATGAAAGGATAGCATAAAAGATTTATGATGAAAAATTGAGCGGTAAGAGAGGTAGGTGGAGACCTCTGTTAACCTTCGAAAACACAGTACCAGCTAAGTACACAGTACTAACTAAGTAAGTATCTTATGTTGTCACTAAGTTTCTTCTATCTATGCTACTAAGCGGGATATGTTATAATAATAAGCCTTTATTGCTGAAAATTACATTTACATTATTCTAAAACTAAAGTGGTTTCTTTTTCAGCTTGTCTTTCAACAAAAGCCTCTTCTAAAGCTTTCCATTTTATTTTATTCTTCGCAACTCGTGTCCATGCTGGTCCAGCTAACTTTTTGAAACCGTCTTCCCAACGTGTAGCTGGTCTACCTTTACTTCTTCTGCTATCACGCGGGTTCCATTCTGTAATAACATGTGTCCACTTCTCTATCCTTTCTCTTAGCATGAGTCCTGTCCACCTCCATTTAAGGCGTTTGTATGTTGTGTGTATGTTTTCAAATTTTGTTTTGCTCTTTATAATCTGTAATTTCACCTTGTCCTTCCTTTTCACTCCCATGATGCTTCTCTCCATTCCATTTTGACATATTTTTATTTTTTTAATTTGTTTATCGTTCAATGCCCAGGTTTGACAACCATATGATAAGCATGGCAGAACACATGTGTTAAACACTCTTCTTTTGTCTTTAATAGGCTTATCCTTGTCCTTCAACACCTCACTCAATGACTAAAATTATTTCTAACTGCTTGTTATTCTTCTATCTACTTCTTTTTGCATTGTATCTTCTGTAGACAATAGTTGACCTAGATATATGTATTCATTAACGTATTTTATTTCCATTTGTCCATAATTTATTTTAATGTCTATTTTAGCCGAGTTTGTCATAACGTTCGTTTTTGATGTGTTAATTGCTAAGCCTACTTTGGCACTTTCATCTGATAGTTGTTGTAGCATGTGTTCTAAGTTATCTGGAGTCTCCGAAACCAGTACAATATCGTCTGCAAAGCGTAGATGGTTCAGTTTTACTCCATTAATGTTGAGCCCAAAGTCATCCCATCGCAAATTTCTAAACACCATTTCTAGAACTGCAGAGAATTTCGGTGATATTGGGTCTCCTTGTCTGACGCCTCTTTCGATGGAAAATTCTTCCCCTGTTCTTTCCAGTTTAACTTTGGCGCTACTTCTCAAATAGATTTTTGGATATACTTAGCATGTACTCCTTGGCTTTTTAATGCCTTCCAGATGCTACTATGATCTATGGAGTCGAAAGCCTTATTGAAATCAACGAACCCTAAGTAGTAAGCCTTATTGTATTGTTTGTACTTTTGAAGGACCTGCCTAACTACGTGGATATGGTCTATCGTCGAGAATTTGCTGCGAAAGCCCGCCTGCTCTTTCGGTTGGTTTTCGTCGAGTGCTACAGTAATCCGTGATAATATGATTTTTGAAAAGATCTTATAGATGTTCGACATCAAACTTATTGGACTGTAGTTGCCTATATTTCCCTTGTCCCCTTTCTTGTGTAACAAGGTGATAGTGGATTTTGTCCAATCATTAGGAATGGTTTCGGTTGCTAATATATCGTTGAATAAATTCGTTATGATGAGAGCGAGCACCGGCATTGCGTGTTTTATTATCTCATTATATATTTGGTCTGAACCTGGGCTTTGTCTAATTTCTGTGTTTTTACAGCCTTCATCACTTCATCTTGTAATATTATGGGTACTAATTCTGAATGTTTAGTTGTTATGTAGTTTTGATCGTCTATCTGTGATGTTTTTTGTCTTTGGCAAAGTGTTCTATAGTAGTCTGCGGCTGTATTGAGTATCTCTTGCCTATTACTTGAGTGCCCATTTTTTGGTATTATTGCTTTCTTTTGATTCAATTCTTTTAGGGCTCTCTTGATTCCACCAGTTTTTTAAATAAAAGCTTTTACAGTTCTCTGCCTTTTTATTTTCCTGTCTTTTCTTATGTGCTCGTTTATCTTTTTGCTTAGTTCCGATATTTTCTCTATTGTCTGTTTATTTTTTCCCTTCCGTATAAGTTCTTTTTTTCTCACTAATCAATTGCTTTGTTTCTGCAGATAAAATGCATTCACTTTTTTGTTTGTTTGTTTTATTGATTCCCCCTTTTAGTATACTCAAAATATCATTGTATCTTTCTTGGATTGATTTATAATTGGTTTTTTCAATAGTGTTCATTGCATATTTCAGGTTGTCAAGGAATGCTTTATTATTTTCAGTGAGTGTTGTGGTTTTGTATGTATTATTGTTATTAAGGTGTCTTCTTTTTTGTATTCTAATGCCTGATAGTATTGTTCTTATCATTCTATGGTCTGTATTGAAATTAAGCTGGTTTACAGTATTCACATCTTTAAATGCTTTTTTGTTATTGGTTAATATAAAGTCAATTTCATTCATATGCATGCCGCTAAGACATATCCATGTCCATTTTCTAGATTTTTTCTTCTTGTAAAAGCTGTTTAAAATGCTCAGTTTGTTTTCCATTGCAAAGGTTACTAACCGTTGCCCGTTTTCGCTTCTTTGACCATATCCATGTTTGCCTATTGTATATTCTTCTCCTATGTTGCAGGTCCCTATTTGGGCATTAAAATCTCCCATTACAATAAGATTTTTGCTAGAAATTTGTAGTGTTGATTGTAAGTCTTTGTAAAAATGTTCGGTTTTTATGGTATCTTCTTTTTTATTTGTTTCAGTTGGGGCATACGCTTGAGTGATAGTCCATGTTTCTTCTTTTCCATGAATTAAAGGTAGTTTAATATTGAGGAGTGCTATTCTTTCATTAATTCCTCTTATTTCTTCTATTCTGCTAGCCAACTTGTTCTTAACAAGAAAGCCAACTCCATACAGCCCAGGTGTTTCGCCCATATAGTGTAGAAGAAATTTACCAGAGGGTGCCCAGACTAATATCTGTCCGATATTGGTTTGTGGGCATACGGGTACGCGACCCCGGATCCTCGAGCCGCCACTCTTATATCCTCATCCAGTCCGTAAGAATGGTGTCCCCCCCCCTCTCCTCCTTCCTTAGCTCCCTCCTTCCTTTTCCTATCCTACCCTTCTATTTTCCTCTCCCTTCGGTTTTCCCCACAAAGGGGTTTTGGAGGTCAGACGGCAGTCGCTCCATTTAAAAACCGCCAACCGCCACTTATATGGACCGACAACGAAAGAAAAGACTGGGTACGGCTAGGGCGTCGCCGCAAAACGACGCGCAGGCACATCGCCCTACACCTGTGACAAGTGGGCAAGGGCTACCGTGTCATGTACGGGCACGGCTAAAGACGCTAGTACCCAGAAGGAAACTCCGCTTTGCAACGTGGAATATTGGCTCTCTGACCGGACGATGCAGGGAACTCGCAGATGTACTCATGAGACGTCGGGTCCAGTGTGCCTTCCTCCAGGAAACACGCTGGAAGGGCAATAAGTCCCGTAACATCGGACAGGGTTACCGGCTTATATACACTGGGTCACCTTCGGGTAGAAACGGTGTAGCGGTAGTGCTTTCTGAAGAGCTTCAGAATGGGCTCCTTGAAGTTGACCGTCGCTCCGACCGCTTGATGCGAGTGAGGGTACTGATTGAGGGCGTTATCACAAACTTAATCAGTGCCTATGCTCCCCAGGCGGGATGTAGCGCGGCCGAAAAGGAGACATTCTGGGAGCAGTATGAAGGGGTGCTACTTGCTGTGCCGTCTACCGAAGTGGTCTTAGTTGGGGGGGACTTGAACGGGCACGTCGGTAAGGCTGCTGAGCCGTATGAACGTGTTCACGGGGGTTTTGGGCACGGTCTTCGCAATGCAGAGGGAGAAAACATTCTGAGAACCTGTATTGCGTCTGATCTGGCCGTCGTGAATACGTTCTTCCAAAAGAATTCTCAGCACCTTATCACGTATAAGAGCGGGTCCCACTCAACTCAAATAGACTACTTATTGACCAGACGGTGTCATATGGGCAGGTGGTAACTAACTGTAAGGTCATTCCAGGCGAAAGCCTAACGGCCCAACATCGTCTTCTTGTCATGGACTTTAACGTCACTCCGAAGAAGAAAGTAGCCGAGAAACGTAGGCCTCGGATCAAGTGGTGGTTGCTGAATGGACCGATGCAGACCGACTTCCTGGCAGAGGTGAAAAGTCACGATATTTCGACGAACACCGAGACTGCTCAGGATGCTTGGGATCGGGCTCAGTCGGCAATCATTGCGGCGGGCAGGCGAGTTCTTGGCCTTTCTAGGGGAGGACGTGTCATCGACAGGGAGACATGGTGGTGGAATGACGAGGTGCAGGAGGTGACTCGTGAAAAGAAGGCTGCCTTTAAGAAGTGGCAGGAATCCAACTCTCCTGAAGACAGACTGGAGTACACAGTAGCTAAACGTGCCTGTAAAAGAGCTGTAGCCAGAGCCCGCAGTGAAAGTTTGTCACCATTGTATGATAAACTTGAAACTGTGGAGGGGCAGAAGCTCATTTACAAACTAGCACGTTCCCGTGATAAAGTGACGCAAGATATCGCAAAATGTCTTTGCGTCAAAGATTCCCAGGGCACGCTGCTCTGTAGTCATGCCTCTGTGAAGGAAAGGTGGAGAAGCTACTTCCAGGAGTTGCTGAATACTCAGCACCCATGCAGTCTTCATCACGACCCACCGCCTAACCTTGGACTTATTGCCCCAATAACCCTTGACGAAACACGTAATTGCCTTCGACGCATGAAGAACGGAAAAGCGGTGGGACCTGACGACATTCCGATCGAAGCGTGGAAATCGTTAGGCTCTCTTGGTGTGCTCATGCTTACTGACCTTTTTAACCATATCTTGAACACTGGTAAGATGCCGCATCAGTGGCGGCTTAGCTTCATTACCCCTATTTACAAAGGAAGGGGCAGTGTTCAAGATTGTGGTAGTTATAGGGGCATTAAGCTTATGAGTCATACCATGAAGCTCTTCGAGCGCATGATCGACCTCAGGCTCCGCCGAGAGTGTACTATCTCTGAGTCTCAATATGGATTTCGGCCAGGATCGGGCACCATGGACCCCATTTTCGCCCTCAGAACTTTGATGGAGGCATACAGGGAAAAAAGGAGAGCTCTGCATGTGGCCTTTTTAGATCTGCAGAAGGCCTTTGACTGTGTGCCTCGTCAGTGTATCTGGTGGGCATTGCGATCCAAAGGGATCCCTGAGGTCTATATTGAGATTATCAGAGACATGTACCACGATTCCGCTTCTATGGTTAGGACTGCTGTTGGCGACACTAGACCCTTCCCGATTACGGTGGGGGTTCACCAGGGCTCGGCTCTTAGTCCGTTCTTATTCAATGTAGTGCTCGATACTGTCTCGGCTCACATCCAGGACCAGCCTCCATGGCTGATGATGTATGCCGACGACATAGCACTCATTGCCGAGAACCGACTGACGCTGGAGCGTAAAGTGAACCTCTGGAAGGGTACGCTTGAGAACGGCGGTCTTAAACTAAATGTGTCGAAGACAGAGTACATGGCCTGCGGGAGCCGGGACTCGAGCACCATCCTTATAGGTCCTGAGCCAGCCGTTAAGTCGGAGAAGTTCAGGTACCTTGGATCCGTTATGCACGAGTCTGGAGGCATCGATCACGATGTCCATGGCCGGATAAGCGCTGCCTGGGCCAAATGGCGGGAGGTCACTGGTGTGGTCTGCGACCGCAGAATACCGCCCAAGCTCAAGGGGCTGATATACAAGAGCATCGTCCGACCGGTTCTTTTATACGGCAGCGAATGTTGGCCAGCACTATCTCGGCACACTCAGGAGCTTCACGTCACGGAAATGAAGATGCTGAGGTGGATGTGCGGCGTAACGCGGTCTGACCGCATACGCAACACATTCATTCGAGGTAGTCTTGGGGTCCGTGACGTAGCGGATAAGCTCCAAGAGAGTCGCTTGAGATGGTTTGGCCACGTTACGCGCCGGCCTAAGAACTATGTCGGACGCAAGTGCCTTGCTATACCAGTCCCTGGGGTGCGACCTCCCGGACGCCCAAGGAAGCGCTGGTTGGATGTCGTGATGCAGGACATGAGAGCCAATGGTCTAACCACCGAGGATGCAAAAGATCGTGCAAAGTGGAGTAGGTTGTGTAGGAAGGCAGACCCTGGCAATAGCCGGGATTAATGCCAGGATGAAGAAGAAGTGTAGAAGAAATTTACCATTATGATTTTGAATCCCTTCACCAAGGCGTCTCATTTCACTTATTCCAATTATATCCCATTTGATATTATCTAACGCCAGTTCTAGTTCTATAAGTTTTTCATCTGTTCGTAGAGATCTCGCATTTAGGGTTGCGATATATATATCTGAATTTGTGTTTCTTTTTCGTTTGATTTTTTGCTTAGAGGGTTTAGGTCATTTTTTTTATGCGGGATACGTTATGAAGGTAAAAATACTCACTGGTATAAGAAATCCAAGATGTGGATATAATGGCGACATCATTATTCAAGTTTTGAGGATTGTAGTTGCCGTGGAGCTGTACGTTGTTAGTGTTGACGCGGACTCCTCCAGAGAACAGGTCGACGGAGCCGAGGACCACGGTCAGCTCCTTGCCCTGGTTGTTCTCGTCGCTCCAGCAGTGGGCGGCGGTCACGAGGCGGTTGTTACTGATCAGTGAAGCGCCACACAAGGAGAAGAAACCGTTTGTTAAAGCGATAATTAGTCCAGCCTGCGGATTGATTGACATTCGTATTTTAAAAATAAATGAATATGATATGTTTAACTTGATGATACCAAATTAATCACGAAAATAATCCAGGTTAGTAAATAAATTATTGTTTATAAGAAGCGGGCGAAGCCGCAAACGTAGAATACCTTCTAGAAGGAGCATCTACAGTACTACAGGAGTATTTATTTTCAAGCATCATTAGGTACCACTTTTGTAGTCTTGAATAAGATAGTAAACTTTACTTAGTAATAGCGCGTCCTTTACCAAATGGAAGCGTCGGCGCTCCTTTGGGAACAGCATATAGGCACTAGCGGCGTTAGGGTAGGGTAGGGTATATTTCAAACCCATACCTACAGTAATTAATCAAGATCCGTCCACAGTTTAGACGCACGATTTTTTTTCATTAATTATTTAATATTTTAATTTCATCGCGCATTAATAACAAAGCGCGGCGTTAAGTTCTGCCTCTCAATACGAAATATCTCTAAAAATATGGGAATGCGCGGTAAACGGCGTGTCTTAATATAATATTCCCTCTGGAATATTATATTAAGACATTGTTTGTTCCAGAGGGAATATTATATTAAGACACGCCGTTAGACAGAGACAGAGGTCTACTATAGGTAACTATGCGGAACCAGCGTAGAGCTAAAAGTGGCACATCTAAAATCACCTGGTAAGGATGAGCACCGAGAGACGCGAGCTGTCCACCGATGATCCTGCTCCCATCGAAGTCCTGAGCGGCTTCAGCCTGCTTCAAGCGGGCAAGGAGTGGAATACCAACAGTTTCATGGTAATTAGTGTTAATGGGTTCGTAGACAGCCTTCGCAGCG
Source organism: Heliconius melpomene rosina (assembly GCF_056956725.1). NCBI lineage: Eukaryota > Metazoa > Arthropoda > Insecta > Lepidoptera > Nymphalidae > Heliconius > Heliconius melpomene. The sequence continues at coordinate 14,255,367 of NC_140394.1, read as the reverse complement.
ACCAGGGTCAGCCCGGTGATGAACAGGAACAGCTTCATGGCGCGAAGGATGGAGACACTTAGTTTAGATATAAATACTGTTTGCTTTTAAATGTTACTTTGTTATCGTAATCCGAAGCGTGACAAACAAATTGATTAGTATTTTGGATTCCCTAGAAAAAATCGTAAGTACTTACTTAGGTCGTATCGTTTATTAATTATTTACATAGTGTATTTTATGTTACAAATGGTCCTTTCGTTCGATAGGTATAATATCTCTATAGTAGGTATCTAATATCGGACGTAGTCATCAGAACTGCAGTTGTCCAAAGCTAAGTAAGCCCTCCAATTTTTGTACGGAACCCTCGGTGGGCAATCCCGATTCGCGCTTGGCTGGTTTTTATTTAATTTATAAACCAATTGAAAATTAATATTAAGGTTTTGCCAACAATGTACAATCCCATAATCTAAGCACCAATTTAAGTCAAAGTTTAATTTTCGAGACAGTGCGTGTTGAGTGACGGAACTCAACGCCGCGCTTGGCCTTGTTATTAGAGTGAGGGAAATTAAAATAATCCACTCTTCCCGAGTGAGAATCGAACCCACAACAGTCGCGGTTAGGTACCTACAGCCAAACGGTGTGCCTCTGTGACACGACAGCCGCGACCGTTCTTATCAGTATTAAATTTGTTAAATTTCCGGATTATTTCTTATAACAAGAAATGATAAGGATCGTTAGCCAATTAGTATACATACGTGACATACGTGCACTACGCTAGCGACGCACGCGCGACTTCGCCCGCTCTGTCTCAGTAGTATATAATTGTTGAGATACATTGTAGTGTATGTGATGTATAAGCTATATTATGTAACAAACGTACATCCTCACACAACTACTGACAACACACTTCCAACAGGACGCGGTCGGTGTCTGTCTGTACAACTGTAGAAGTGTACCACAGTTTGTCTGTGTGTATGTATATATTAGGTATTGAAGATTAACTCAGAACACGTGATTATAGATAAATAAAATTATAAGTTAATCGTAATCACTTCGATTAAAAATGACGCATTTTCATTGGAATTATACGATATGTATGAGGTTGTTACTTTAAAGACGCATTGTGGGAATGAAACGTTTTCCTTTTTCTAATCTCTCTAAGCATATTGGTGTCTCTGCGCCACGACCGGCTGTCTTCATATAAAGTAAGAATATTAATCAGCAGTGGCGTAGCTAGGGTATTTGCTGCCCGGTGCGGCTTAGGGGACTTGATGCCCCTTTCCTTTGGATGAGTTCTAAAAAAGAAAAACAAAGTGATCGTCGACGTTGATGAGTTCTAAAAAAAAAAAAACGTGATCGTCGACGTTAATGCCCCTTTCCTTTTAATGCCCGGTGCGGCTTAGGGGACTTGATGCCCTTTAAAATGGTCTAAAGTCTAAAAAAACAAAGAAAAACAAAGTCATCGTCGACTTTGATGCCCCTTTTCCTTTTGATGCCCGGTGCGACCGCACCGCTCGGACCCCCCTAGCTACGCCACTGTTAATCAGGCTCCAATTGTTTTAGGCGTGAGGGTGACTCAATAACAAATCTCATCTTATCACACACATTTATTTATACATATCATATATATATTTATCACACAACAAAATAACAAGAACAACACATACACATTCACATATACATTCACACTTAACTAACCTACAACAAATATAAATAAATAAAATAATACTCACCAATCGCTGCAACTGTGCCATAGGGACAACTTTTAATTACCTGCAGAAAAACCGGTCCCGCGGCCGAGCGTCGGCCGCCGCACGCGCAAGCTTGGATTCGATATACGCACCACTCGCGATTTACTGTCCGACGCGGAAGCCTTGTCACTTTGTTTTACGCTCCTTACATTTAATTTCACGACAATATAATAATACTTAACACGCCCATAGGCGCATATCAAATATTCTTCTTCAACGATTGACCCATTCAAGTCAAGTCAAGTCAAGTCAAGTCAAAATATCTTTATTCCATAAAAATGCTTAACATTCACTTGGACATGTCATAAAAGATAAAAAAATGCAAAACAAAATAACCAAAAAAAAAAAATGTGCAATTTTGACTTGAAAAAAGCCCGTTCAAATGGTTGAGCTCATGAGAAGATACAGGCAAAGAAACTCATGGCCACTCTTTTTAAATGCCAACATTTGTTATAAATCACAATTAACAATTTTAACTTAGAAATAGAGCAACTCATTTCCAAACATCTTTATCGCGAACATAATCTTTAACAGAGTAATAAGCTTTTTGGCAGAGCCTGTGCTTTACCACTTTTTTAAATTTGTTCAGTGATAAATTAACCACGTCGTTTGGAAGTTTGTTATAAAAGTGTATACTTTGACCTACGAATGAGTGAGACACTTTATGGAGCCTAGAGAAGGGCACAGCAAGCTTATTTTTATTTCTTAAATTATATTGATGGAGGTCACTGTTTTTATTAAATTTATTAATATTCTTATGCACATATACAGGGTGAGTCATATTGAACTTTCCGATTTCAATAAGGTGTGTATTAAAAACAAAGCGACATGCAGTAAAAATTATTTTATTGTTTGAAAGCACATAACATGCAGTTTTAATTTAGTTGGTTTTAAAAATGATATCCTGTAAATGTCTACCTCCATTGACCACACACTGCTGAAGCCTTTCCCGGAAGTTGTCCATTACTCGTCGAGTCATATTCAGCGGAATAGCATTGATTTCTTCCGTGATTGCAGCCTTCAGTTCATCGATGGTTCGGGGACGATGCGTGTACACCTTTTCCTTCAGGTAACCCCAGAGAAAGAAATCGCAGGGGGTTAAATCAGGTGATCTCGGCGGCCACCCAACGTCACCTCGCAAAGAAATGAGATGACCGGGAAACATTTGTCGCAGGATTTCCATTGAACGCCTGGATGTATGGGCTGTAGCACCATCTTGTTGGAACCAGATGTTATCGTTGTCATGATTCTGCGTTAATTCCTCCAATTTCGGTTTCAGAAAAGTTTCAAGCATGTCGCAATACCGAGCAGAGGAAACTGTGACGACTTGACCATCTTCTTCAAAAAAATAGGGACCCCACACACCAAACACACTGTCACTCGAGGGCTGTGAAGTGGTCGTTCGTGTAGGTTTCGTGGGTTATTCTCAGCCCAGTATCGAAAATTCTGTTTGTTGACAGTTCCGGCGAGGTGAAAATGTGCCTCATCACTGAAGATCAAAACAGCAGTGCGGGGGATCTGCTGAATGTCGCGGCATAAATTTGTTCGTGTGTCTAAGTCTCTAACTGTTAATTCTTGCACTACCTGAATCTCGTATGGGTGAAATTTAAGGTCTCTATGCAGTATTCTGCGGACACTACTGAAAGATAATCCTAGTGAAGCGGCATGTTTCCGAACAGAACGCCGAGGGGATTGTTGAATTGAAGCCCGCACTCTATCCACGTTTTCCGCTGACGTTGACGTCCTAATTCGGCCTTGTGGTCTTGTTTTTAATGCTGATGATGTTGCTCTAAAATTTGATACCCAATTTCTGATTGTTGGTCCAGTGGGAATGGGATCACGTCGACCAATAGCAAAATGTAAACGGAACGCACGCTGTGTTGTGATCAAGGAGCCGCCATTTTTAATAAACTCTTCAACTACGAACGCACGATGTTGTCCCGACCAAGCCATTGCTCACACTAAAACTGCATGTCATGGCGCGTCTAATGACACCATCCCCACCCTTCTACTCCTTCCCTTCTTCGTGCAACGTCCTTCCAAAACCGGAAAGTTCAATATGACTCACCCTGTACTAAGTTGTCGTAAATATATTGGGAGTGTAGTGTGAGGATGTTATGGAGTGTTGTTAAGTCTTTGAATTTATTCCTTAGTGACTCCCGTGGACCCATTTTATAGACTGCTCGGACAGCCCGTTTTTGGAGCACAAAAATGGTATCTATGTCAGCGGCGCTACCCCAAAGTAATAGGCCGTAAGACATAATGCTATGAAAATAGCTGAAGTATACTAAACGCGCGGTGTCAACATCGGTCAGTTGACGAATCTTACGGACAGCATACGCTGCCGAACTAAGTCTACCAGATAAAGTTTCTATATGCGGATCCCATTGTAACTTAGCATCTAATGTTATACCTAAGAAAACAGTTTCATTAACTACTTTAAGTTCCTTATTGTTCATCAAACCCTGGTTTCTACTTGTTGAACATTCTTAGTAAAGAACCTGATACATTTAGTTTTACTACTATTTAAAAGCAAGTTATTGGCACTAAACCAGTGTAATATCCTAGAAAGAGCATTGTTTACATCGTCAATTTCCAATTGCCGTCTATTAACCTTAAAAACTAAAGATGTATCATCTGCAAACAACACCATTTCACAGATATCTCTCATAAGGTGAGGTAAGTCATTAATGTACAAAAGGAACAAAAACGGACCCAGAATAGAGCCTTGTGGCACCCCCAATGCTACAGGTGACCCGTGTGATAGTTTCCCGTTGACATTTACCTTTTGAATCCTATCACTTAAATAAGAAGTGAGAAGATCCAAAGCAATGCCTCTTATACCATAGTGGTGTAGCTTCCTGATAAGAGTTTTATGCTGCACACAATCAAATGCTTTGGACAAGTCACAAAACACCCCAAAGGCATCACGTGACTCCTCCCAAGCCGCGAATACACTCTCTAATAATTTGACCCCAGCATCAGATGTTGACCTTCCACGAGTGAAACCAAATTGACCTGTGTGCAGTAATTTATTTTTATTAAAATAAGTAAGAAGCTGACTGAGTATCAGCTTTTCAAAAATTTTACTAAACGTAGGTAGTACTGAAATCGGTCTGAAATTTGTGGGGTCTTGCGTACTACCTGATTTAAACAATGGAGTTATTTTACTATATTTCATCAAATCAGGAAACACTCCACAATCAATACATCTATTAAAATTGTAACTAAATCAGGAATCAAAATATCAATTAAAGAATTTATGATATTAACTGAGACACCCCACAAGTCGGCTGTCTTTTTCATACTAATTGATTTGAAAGCTATACTAATGTCTGAATAATTTACATGACGGAAAACGAAACCATTATAAAATTCGGGAACATTGTCTTTAATTAACGATTCTGCAATAGTGGTGGAAGAACCTAAATCGTTTGTTAGACTGACTGGGAAAGTAGAGAAAAACTTTTCAAATGCAATGGCCACTTCCAAATCGGAATCAACAATGTGACCGTCAATACTAAGTTTAAAATTAGAATCTTTCACCCTAGTTCTCCCAGTCTCGGCATTAACAACCTTCCAAGTGGCTTCAATTTTATTATTACTATTTCTGATTTTTGTTTTAATAAATAAAGATTTAGCAATTTTGCAAACTCTTTTGAAAATTTTAGAGTAAGATTTTAAGTACTCTTTAAACTCTTCACCACTATTAAACTGTTTCTCATAATATAACATATACAGTGTCTCCCTACTCTTATAAATACCTGCTGTGGCCCAGTCTCCAAAGATAGGACTATCAGTAATTGTAATCTCTTTGGGAGTAAATATTGAATGAAATTTATTAATAAAAGAGTAAAAAAAAGAATTGTACAAAGAATTGGGAGGTAAAGTTATATCTAAAACTAGTAAATTAGTTAGTAAACTAACTCTCATACGTTCCAAACGACTAGCTGTGACAGGTACAAAAGCAATTCTTTTCTTAGCCACCTGTTTTTTCTTACTATAGAATTCTACTAGCTGACCAGAGTGGTCAGAATCCAATTTATTAATAATGCTTTTGTAGCATGGAATAATGTCAGTAAATATGTTATCTATACAAGTACTAGTCGTAGGAGTTATTCTGGTTGGCTCCATAAATAAATTTGTAGGGAACATTACTTATTCTAAATTAATATTATTACATTTACTAAAATCATCCGCACGCAGCGCATTGGAACAATTCAAACCTGTTCCGAGTTTTTTTGCTATGCGTGTCGTAGGCTGCTAGCTAGCATCGCCACGTTTAAAGAGTCGGCTAGAATCGTTTGCGACATTCACTTGTGTATCCATTGCTCTCTTAGCTTGCATTCAATTCTCAACCTTAACTTCTTGCTATTACGTGCTAGTTTAGCTTGTATTTTCTATTGGTATTTATTTAAATTTCTTTATTTCCTTCTGTGATTATTTTCTCTTCACGTATCTGTGAGTTAAATAAATTTGGACAATTTCTCCACAAAAATTGGATTTTTAATTTTACTCATTTAGTGTAAAATAAATAAGATCATATTAAATAGTGGTATCACATCTTCAACCGCTATATTGGTGACCCCTAAATTGGTGAGCACTACAATAAATACCTACGTTTACTGCTGGCAAGAAGATTTAAAACGGCAGGAGGCCATTTTAACGACCTTGGCAAGTGACCTCTGATACAAGATGGAGGACGCGACTACATCCAACGTGTGCAGAATTGGCGTACGTATTCCACCATTCTGGCCGGAAGAACCAGCCCTTTGGTTTTCACAAATGGAAGGTCAGTTTGCTTTATCTAATATAACAAGTGATATTACAAAATGTTATTACGTTGCCGCTCAGTTAGATAATCAATTTGCTGTCGAGGTGAAGGATATTATCATTTCTCCTCCCGAGACGGATAAATACATCACTCTTAAAACGCAACTGATTAAAAGATTGTCTGCGTCCTAAGAAAAGAAAGTGATGCAGTTGCTGAGGCACGAGCAGCTAGGTGATCGCAAGCCATCACAGTTTCTGCGATACATGCAAGATCTTGCGGGTTCATCTGTCCCCAAGGATTTTTTAAAAACATTATGGTCGAGTAGGTTACCACAAAACATTCAAACGGTTATAGCTTCACAGCCTGATCTGCCTATCGAAAAATTAGCTGACCTGGCAGACAAGGTGCATGAGATAGCACCCTCATCACCACAGGTCGCAAGCACATCTGCGATGGCCACACCCCCTGCATCCTCCATGTTGGAAGAAATGGCCAAGCAGATTCAACTCCTGACCAAGCAGGTATCGGAACTCTCGACCCAGGTACGTCACAACTCGGTCTCATCAAAATTTAAAGAGCGTTCCCGGAGCCATTCCAGACATCGCAGGAAGTCGACTACCCGGCAAAAGTGTTGGTACCATTTTAAATTTGGTTCAAATGCTAAAAAATGTGTGCAGCCATGTAATTACGGAGAGTCGGAAAACTCTCTGGGCAGCCGGAAGTAGCGGCCAACGTCTGCCCTTTACCTACAGGCCGTCTTTTCATTACCGACCGTATTTCAAAAATGCTTTTCCTCATTGATACTGGCTCGGATCTCTGCGTTTTTCCACGGTTGGCTACCAAGGCGCCCTGTACCAAGACAAAGTATGAACTCATGGCGGCGAACGGTACAGTCATTCATACTTACGGTCCTACATTGTTACACTTAGACCTAGGACTAAAGCGTACTTTCACCTGGAAATTTACCATCGCTGATGTTTCAAAGCCCATTATCGGCGTAGATTTTTTGATATTTTACAATCTTCTTGTAGATTGCAGATGTCAGCGACTCGTCGATGGAAATACTACTCTGTCAGTACAAGCAATAAAAGAAAATATCTCCGATGACCTTGCGTCAGTCAAAGCCATTTCGGGAGAATCAAAATACCATCAGCTGCTTCATGAGTTTCCAGAGGTAACGAGACCATCAGGTACGTCTTCCTTACCTAAGCATAATACCGTGCATTACATCAAAACCATTCCCGGACCACCGGTTACCAGTAGACCTCGTCGTTTTGACCCAGTTAGACTGAAAGCAGCCAAAAAAGAATTTGACGATATGCTGTCACAGGGAACTGCCCGCTCCTCTAACAGTTCGTGGTCGTCCGCTCTGCACTTAGTTAAGAAGAAGGACGACGGATGGAGACCATGTGGTGATTACAGAGCACTCAATGCTCGCACAGTACCTGACAGGTATCCGATACGCCATATCCAGGATTTTTCCTACCAACTCTCTGGTTGTACAGTATTTTCAACTATCGATCTAGTCAAGGCGTACAATCAAATACCAGTACACGTCAATGATATCCACAAAACAGCCATTACAACTCCTTTTGGACTTTTCGAGTTCCCGTACATGACCTTCGGACTGCGCAATGCAGCACAAACCTTTCAGAGGTTCATGGACGAAGTGCTACGTGATTTTGATGACTTTTGTTTTGGTTACTTAGACGACATTTTGGTATTTTCCAGTTCTGAAGAACAACATCAGCGCCACATCAGACTACTCTTCACCAGGCTCAAAGAGTATGGTGTTTTGATAAACACATCCAAGTGTGTCTTCGGGCAGCGACAGGTAAAATTTCTTGGTTACCTAATGTCAGATTCTGGGACTCAACCTTTAGAGACGAACGTAAAGAGCATAGAGGAGTGCAATGTGCCGAAAACTGCTAAGGAATTACGATGTTTCCTCGGTATGTTCAATTTTTATCGGCGTTTTATTCCCGACGCCGCAAATATCCAAGCACCATTAGATGCTGCGCTTCTAGGACCTAAGATGAAAGGAGCTAAGCCGATCACTATGACGCCGGAGATGATGGAAGCCTTTCAAAAATGTAAGACTTGTTTATCTCAAGCCACATTACTGGCTCACCCAGATCCTTCTGCAGAGCTAGCTATTGCCACTGATGCTTCTGATGTCGGAATTGGAGCAGTTCTTCAACAACGTGTTAATAACGTATGGCAACCTCTTGGTTTCTTTTCTAAAAAATTAACATCTGCGCAGAAGAAGTATAGTCCTTACGACAGAGAACTGTTAGCCATTTATGAAGCCATTAAATATTTTCGACACATGGTTGAGGCTCGAAACTTCGTGATTCATACGGATCATAAACCTCTCACATATGCATTCAACATTAACAGGGAGAAATGCTCACCGCGCCAATATCGGTACTTTGATTATATTTCTCAGTTCACAACTTTTATTCAATACTTACCAGGACGTTTGAACGTAGTGGCTGATACTCTGTCACGACTGGAAGAGGTGAGTCGATCTATTGATTACCAGGCTCTAGCACTTGCTCAAGATACTGATCCTGAACTGCTAGGTCTGCTTCAAAAAGGCTCATCGTTAAAACTGGCTAAGGTAGATTTGCCAGACTCTAACCATAAGTTATACTGTGACGTATCAATGTCTTCTCCGCGCCCGTTCATTACTGAGAAGTTTCGCCGACAAGTTTTTGAAACTTTACACAGCTTGAGCCATCCTGGTAGGACAGCTACAGTGCGGCTGGTTACACAGAGATTTGTATGGCCAGGGATTCGCAAGGACTGTAGAGAGTGGACACGAGAGTGTATACTTTGTCAAAAGAGCAAAGTTCACCGTCATACCCTTGCTCCCTTATCCTCAATTCCAACTCCTACATCGAGGTTTGCATACATCCACCTCGACATCGTCGGACCTTTAACTATTTCGTCTGATTTCAGATATTGTCTTACTGTCATCGACCGTTTCACACGATGGCCTGAGGCATTCCCACTTAAGGACATCACAGCTGATTCCTGTGCTGCCGCTCTTCTCTCTGGTTGGATAGCAAGATTTGGTTGCCCTCTTCGAATTACAACCGACAGGGGTCGTCAATTCGAGTCGCATCTCTTCAAGGCACTATCAGCCATGGTTGGTGCACATCACTTTACGACTACTTCGTATCATCCAGCTTCCAACGGCTTGATCGAGAGACTCCATCGGCAGCTGAAGGCAGCTATCATGTGCCATCCCTCTTCGACCTGGACAGAAGCACTTCCGTTAGTGCTGCTGGGCATCCGTAGTGCCTGGAAGGATGACATTCAGGCTTCAGCGGCTGAGCTGGTCTACGGGGAGCCCCTTCGACTTCCAGGGCAATTTCTGGCACCCTCAGAAGACTACAGGACTGCAGATATCACAAATCTGGTCACTCGTCTTCGTGCAGGTATGGCACGACTCTCACCGAAGCCCACGTCATGGCATAGGACAGGTCCTTTTTATATGCCAGCTGACCTTGCAGAGGCAACACATGTTTTTTTACGGCAGGACCACGTCCGCAAACCACTGGAACCACCTTATGCAGGCCCATACAAGGTTCTCAAGAGGACTCCTAAATATTTCAAAATAGACATATGTGGTAAGCCTAATAACGTTAGTGTGGACAGGATCAAGCCCGCATATGTTACGCGAGAGGCCGTTCCTGCATCAAAGAGGATAATAACAGCACCAAAGGCTATCTCTCAATCTGACGTGGAGCAGACACTTGAGAGGCGGACAAGAAGCGGAAGAAGAGTCAAGTTTCCAGACTACTATCGCCCTTAACCAGGTCTCTGGGGGGGAGTACTGTAGGGAACATTACTTATTCTAAATTAATATTATTACATTTACTAAAATCATCCGCACGCAGCGCATTGGAACAATTCAAACCTGTTCCGAGTTTTTTTGCTATGCGTGTCGTAGGCTGCTAGCTAGCATCGCCACGTTTAAAGAGTCGGCTAGAATCGTTTGCGACATTCACTTGTGTATCCATTGCTCTCTTAGCTTGCATTCAATTCTCAACCTTAACTTCTTGCTATTACGTGCTAGTTTAGCTTGTATTTTCTATTGGTATTTATTTAAATTTCTTTATTTCCTTCTGTGATTATTTTCTCTTCACGTATCTGTGAGTTAAATAAATTTGGACAATTTCTCCACAAAAATTGGATTTTTAATTTTACTCATTTAGTGTAAAATAAATAAGATCATATTAAATAGTGGTATCACATCTTCAACCGCTATAAATTAAGTAAATTGTGTGACTTAAAAAGACTTAATAAATTAATTTTCCGCTTCTGGCTGATTTTTACAATAAGGAAATGTAAACAAAATTATTTTACTTATATCTAAGTTTAATAATGACTCACAATAGTAATTTAACTGTTGTTTGTTTAAATTTCCCCTATTACTTGATAATATAACAAGTTTGTCACACTTATTACATTTATAACTTAAACTTCTTTGCATGAGAACTTCAAAGGATGCTGATGGATAACAAAAACTAACAGCTGACTGTCCCGGTAAACAAGAATTCAAAATTGAACCCATATTCCTTCCAATATCATCACTAAATAAAACTATGTTTTGTGCATTAACTAATGAACTAGGTTCATGAATTGATGCACCAAATGACTGCTGTGACCTGAACCTACTACTACTATTATTATGAAGGCTGTCACACAAGGGGTCGGTCTAGGGGACACACACCGGAGTACTTGCAGGCGATTGCTGTGATGAACGGGCACAATCACAAGAGTGATTGTTGATTAAAGAATCAAAACGTTCAGTGTTATTTGTGGACAGTGTAATAAGATTGTCCATCGCCTTGGAATACTCTTGTATTTCGTTCAATGAATTGACATACTTTTTATTAAGTATATCAAGAGAGTCTTTTAAATAATTAATTTCACTTTGTAGTGCTTGTGTGTCAGCTTCATAATTTAACCTACACTTATCTAGTTTTTTTGTGCACATTTCTAAATCATCATATAGTTCCAATTTCTCCTTACTTAATTTTGCACACTTGGACATATAACTATGTTGTTTTATTAATTTTTTAGTTTTGACAATAAACTTATTGATTTTTATGTATTTTTTTAGTTTGTTTCTACTGCAGTGAGGCAGACTTGATCCTTTTTTAAGATTGAATAATGATGTGTCATTCTTGGTGAGATCAATAATTGAGTGACTATGTCTGTCCAACACAGGAGAAACCAACTGCGGGGCACTCTCAACTAACTCATTATACAAGCTAATATTATGTAACACGGTAGCATTCTGAGCATCCTCCTGTAACTTAGTAATGAGTGTGTGAGCCTCTCGCAGCTCCTGCTCCAAGGTAGTTATCCTAATAAGGGCATGCTCATATTCATCGCTGCACCGGTCAAACTTATCTACTAAATCTTTGAGAGTATCCCGTTCCTTTACAATTGTTGTTAATTCTATGTGTATAGCAGTCATTTCTTTCTTAAGCCTAGTGTTATTATCTAGTAACTGTAAAAGTTCTATTTCATTATCTTGCCTTTCACACTGTAATTGGGCACACAAATCCTTAGTGTTTTTTAATTCTTGTAAAGTCAGTTGGAATTTGGACTCCTCCTGACGAGATAGTGCTCTGCGAGTCATCATTTTGAGTAGAGTATTTTTTGAGTAACGTCAAGGATTTGGATTATATGCAAATAACGGGTAGTTTATGCACGACGGAAAACTAAGCTTTAACTACTAATTTACGCAAGTAAACCACAATTAAATCAACGTTATATGGTTTCTATAGCACCTAATAATTAAAAACAATGATAAAAACGCGTACTTACAGTAAAATATACTTAAATATTATGCCGGCACACTACCAGTCACTTACACAAAGAAAACTTTACAATTCACAATAAAATCTATTTAAAACATAAAAACTATTATAATTACGTAAGTAACACTATTTGCTTAATTAAATTTAGCAATTATTGTGGAAATGGGCTTCAAATTGAATTAAATTACATTAAATTAAAATTCTCAGTCGGAATCAGCTGTTAGCACCGGGGTTGCCAGAAGCGAAAAAATTCAGAAAAGGAAATCTTCCAAAAATAAAAAAAATACACAAAACATCATCGAAACACAATTTATTTATCAACACTATCATATATATTTCTAAATATCCGCAATAATTCACTCAAATTAATGCCAGTTTTCGCTGAAATTCCAACAACTTTTAAATCGTCCGAGTCTTCCAATTCTTCTTTGACTTCCTCAAAAGATTCTTTAGCTTCTTGCATATCTATTTTATTAACGACGACACAACGGGGTTTTTTTGTCAGATTTTCACTATATTTAAATAACTCGTCATTTAATATTTGATACTGGGACAGCGGCGAGTCTGTGCCGTCCAAAAGGAAGATTAGTCCTCGACATCTTTCAACGTGTTGTAAGAATTGAATTCCTACAAAATTTAGATACGACATAATATCCTAGTTCCTAAATAGAGAATATTTTCTCTATTTAGGAACTAGATGCTTGGTCTACATTTTATAGGGAAATAAAGTAAAAAAACATTTTATAAGAGATATTTACAAGTTGTTTTTTTTATATTTTCGTGCTTTTACACGAGTAATTGCTTTGATTCCCACTCGGCATCACATTTATGATAACATCTAAAATAATTTTAGTTTTCTCTGGTAGTCCAAAGTACGGTTTTTAGTTCCGCAGCTCAACAAGACCCCAAAGTTGAACAAAATCCATATTCTATAAACATAGTGTTTTGACACTCACAAAATTAAAATAATTAAAAGCTTTAAATATTATAGGCTTACCAAGTTAGCCAGCAAGCTTACCAAGTCCATAATTTTTGTGTGAGCCGGGAATCAAACCTGGTAAGTCCGCTATCGCCACTTGCTCGTAGTCGTCGTATGGAACCATTCCTAGAAGGAAACATTTAGCAACATTTTTTTTCAAAGAAAGAACGTGTTGATTATTTCTGGGAAGAGTTGGAAGAGATTAGAAGAGAAGAAACAATTAGAAGTAATTACTTTTATTGTGAATTCTCCTAATTTATTATAATAAACGTGGCTATATTATGTAAGATATATGAAATATCTCCAATGTAGTAAATTGAATAACTATATTGTTTTTTTAAGAGTGGACAAAGTAATCACGAGCACGACTAACACAGAGACTGACTGCACAACGCGAAAGTTACGGGTTTAATTGCTACTCGGGACAAGACAAAGGGCAAGTTGATCTCCCCCGTTCCTGGAAATCCTAAAAAAAACTGCTAACAAAAATTAACAAAGAAATTAGAAGAAAGTCACTAACCGATATGCGGACGCAGTGTCGTAAACGGATAGGGCGCGACGGTAGGCCTCGCCCTAGTCACCGCTCGGAGTAGGGTGCTCTTCCCTGCGTTGGGCAGCCCTATGAGCCCTAGGTGAGCCATCGAGCGGACTTCTAAAAAGTATTGATTGGTCTCACCGACAGCACCATATTCAGCTATCATTGGAGCCTGAGATAGAATAGAATATATCTTTTTAAGCTTCACGTTGTATTCCGAATAAAGCAGAGCAGACAGAGGGAACCTAGTATAGTTCTCTATTAATAGTTTTTTTTGACGAATAAGAGATAAAAAAATCATAAATGTAGGTGCACGGGAAGTACCCTATAGGTTTTGAATACGCGAATTTTGTAGAGAATGCATCATAAGCGATGCGTATCGTATATTTTGATTGCGTTGCTATAAAAGTGTTTTTTTAATAATTATTTGAAGCCTTGTTTTAATTCATTACCTTTCCTACTTTATTTAATATTTCCAATAGTTTCTTAGAATATATATATCTAAGAAACATGCCTACCTGCTCAGTAGAAGTTAGAAAGAACCTGTTTCCTCTCCCTCCGGCGCCCCCTCGAGCGGCTACGAACATTGTACCCTCGTCTTGTAGATCACCAATTACTCGGCCAGTGGCGTCTCTTATTATTGTACCTATAAATGTATTATGTATCAAGAAAAACTTCTTTTTTTAGGAGGGTAGAGGAAAGAGAATCTAGTGTTAAGATGAAGACAAGCGAAATTTGAATAGCAACGTGTTGAGACTTGTTAGAGCAGGAAAATGATACCGTACGGCAATCGAACCCACGACCGTCGCGATCAAAATATATTTTTATTTTATATACGACAGCTAACATTTGCACTTTATCCAATAATGTTATTAAAGTTAGTTAACAACATTTATGAGTAAATGTGACAAATATAGGTTCAATTACCAGTGAGAATAATTATTTATTTTAGAATAATTGTTTATTCTCTCCAAAATGGAGTAAAGAGTGGAAGTAAAAATAATAACGCTTTGCCTCACTATCAGAGTAAGAAAAAAAGAATTGTTCTGCAAGTGGGAATCAAACACAAAACTTCATGTTTACGGTAACACCCTTATGCCACTGCGTCACAACAACCTCCACACTTCTATGCATAATAATTTCGTATTTATTACCTAAAGGAACTTCAATAATAGCGTGTTCTGCATTTTTTCCATTACAATCTTTGTTAGCACCTCTCGCTCCATGTTTCGCCAGGATCACTGAGTGACAGTGATTTAAACTTTTTTTACTGTGGGTTGCCTATTATTATAAAAGAAATATGTTATTTTATGTATACTTAAAATTATAGAACTGAAGAGTTCAGTTGGATGAAACATCACGTCACAGTGTTTATCACTCACAACAGAGAATGTGAAATGTGTCTTAAAGAGAAAACATATTTTTTTATAGCTTTATGCTTTAGCCCTGGAAGCTATAGAGAATGGTGCACCAATCAAACATGTCATCAGCCCCTTCATACATACTCTCTTTGTTGACTCCAGTACCATAGATACTAAGATCTCAAAGTTCTTTAACACATCTATACCATTTCATTTTAATCTTACTTTCATTCAGGCTTAGATTATTGTTTTCACTTTCTTCTTTCATATCCTTCTTTCATAATGGTGACAAATTTCTGCAACTTGCTTTCTGATGATGTCATGCAGTCTGTATTATCTGCATATTAAAGGCCGTTTACCTTCAGGTCACTTATATTTAAAGCCATGTCAGTTTGTTTCATTCCTATTGCAAATACCTACTAATATAATAACCGTGAAAGTTTGTTAGTATAGATCTTTATGGTACTTTCACACAAGAACTACTGGTTGTATCTAGATGATTAATTACAGTAATATAGCTTATACAGAATAATATATAGGCACAATTTATGTAGTGACTGAATAATTTGACTATAATATAATAATAATTTCAAGAGTGTGAATCATATGTATCATACTCTCTAGTCTTATAAACAAGTTTCTTACCTGAAAAATGACGTGTCCACCATGTCCACCATCCCCTCCATTGGGTCCAGCTTGTTCTTTACACCAAGCACTTAAAAAGGACACACAGCCATCTCCTCCATTACCCGCCACAGCCCTAACTCTACAAGCATCGACGTAAAATTGTACATTCTTACGCGTGGACTTAGCTTTTAGACTTCTTAACGCTTTTGGCGTATATTCATTTGAGGAATTGCGTTTAATTTGTGATAATAATATTGTTTTTACATTTTTTACTAGTAATGCGAGGTTCATATTTGTTTTGGTTTCGAGGTTACTTGGAGTGACAGCTGTCAATGTTAATTGAGATTTGACATTTCGTTCGGAAATAAATGTATGTTGTAAAAGAAAAAGAATTAAAAGAAATATTCATAGCTCTTACATTTTTTTCCAAAAAAATATTTTACGAGGACATTCTCTTTTATTAATATTATTTTCCTTTGATACATTATATATATTTTTTAAAAGTGAAAATATACATTTTTCTTTTATCATACTCTTATACTATAAGGCTTAACAACTTATGTTTCGCTCTGTACCGGAGATCTGTGTCGTTGCTTTTATTTCTTGTACAAGTTTTTATTTATTTGTAATTGATAATATGCTGTTGTTGTTTTTTTTCAGTAATAATAAATAATTGATAGGCACTTTGCAGTTAGCAGTCACGCACGGCAGTATAAAAACAATAAGGAATAATAATAAAATAAATAAGGTAAAAAAATATATTTTAATTTATGAGCATTTCTTTACTGATGAGACTGTAGCGGTAATCTATTCTGCATTTCGTCTAGGCTGAAAAATAAAGATAATTAAGATTTCAAAATGAGATGAAACATTTTATGAAATTGAAATGAAATAAAATAATAAAATTTTTATAAAGAGTCTCCTTACTTATCTTACTTTATTAAGTAAACTAAAGGGAGCAGGCAGATTCCCAATTCGATTCCCAATGATATAACAACAAACAAACAAAAAATTTAAATACTTTTTTTAAAACTATATTTTTTTTAAAACTATTATTATTTTGGTAAAAAAATGGTTAAATCATCCATTTTACAGAAGATATCTTTGTATCGTACTTTAAATTCTAGCTTTATTCTCATTCAATCCTTACCTCTATGCTCCCGTCCACCTATATACTTACTCCTCCTCCTCTTAGTCCCCATTACCCTGCTACTTCCCTCTCCCTCCCTTAAGTCTTTCATTATCCTTATCTTATCCTTCTTAAATCACCCTCCTCTTTCCATTCCTCTCTTTGTTGTACTCCCCCTTGCCCTTCCCTTCCCTTCTATTCTACTCCTTACCCTTCTATTTACTTCCCCTTATTCTTCTACTCTCTTTCCCATCTATTCTTTTCTCTTGTTTAATTCTCTTTTACTTTATTTTTGTATTTCCTTCTCACCTTAGTCTTTAAATGCACCAATTTATTATGATTGTACAGTACGGCCTCATATCCGAAGGCGGCAGGGCACTTTGTACAACGGAAGGGTCTTTCTCCCGTGTGGGTCCTTATGTGACCTTCTAAACACTTCTTAGTCTGTTTTTTGGGGAAAAAAATGGGTTTTTTAATCGACTTCAAACTAAAAGGTCTTTGTTTAACTTCACGCTGTATCCCACTTAAGCAGAGGGAACCTAGTGTTAAGCTACTCCGATATCCATGTACCGCCGAATTTTTGTTGACGCTGCGTGTTGAGTAGCCGAACTCAACGTCGCGCTCTGTCTTGTTAATAGAGCGAGGAAATGTATAAAACATTTATTTTACTCGACTGGAAGTGGTGAGCACAGGTGTGCGTGTACTGTAAGCGCGACCAGTTGTGAGTTCGATTCGTCCAATGCAATGCTTGTGCTCTGCGACAAACGGCCTCAGTATGTGTATTTGCATGGAATATTTTTAGTATGCGGGTGAAGTAAATACACTTTATACTATAATGAAAAAAGTTTAGTTAAATAGTAGAGGAAGGAGTTAACAAGGAGTGTTCGAGATAGAGAGCCGATCCTGTATTTTTATGTGTAATGGATAGACGGTGTGTGTGTGCGTGTTTGTGTACACTCACAGTGTAGGTCTTCCCGCACACGTCGCACACGTGATTGCGCAGGAGGCGCGCGGCGCGGTGCTGCATGCGGCGGTGCGTGCGTAGCACCGTGCGCGACGAGCACGACTATAACGATACACAAAATATATGTTTATTAACAGAATCTAAGTTGGGAATAGAGTATCTTAATAATAAGTTTCCTCTGCATGCCGTCATATGCGGGATACAGCGAGAAACAGTGATAAAATCTGGGTACGAGTTGTACGGAGCACTGTGAAATGAACACAGCTATGCATATGTATAAATAAGTTTATATTTATAATATGAAAACCCGGTCAAGCTGCCCGCCCGGTAGCTTACATAAGTTACACCACAACGGTAAAACGGAATATGTATATATTCTGATGTATAAGCTATATTACTGTAAAATTTCATCTTAATCCGTCTAGTAGTTTTTGCGTGAAAATTAAACAAACTTTCACACAAGAATTACTCCAAAAATTCATCCATCCTCACAAATCTTCACATTGATGATGTTAGTAGGATATATTCTTACTAATGCCGTCCATCAGCTCTCCTCTTCAATCCGTACCAACCCCAAAACGCCCCAAAACTAGACAAACACCAGAAAATACTTACAAACTGACATCCCGGTAGAGTACAAGAAATTGGTGTCAATTTCAGATGTACTGCAAGATTGTGTTCCTCGAGACGAGTCCCGTTGACAAACTTCTTTTCACAAAGTTGACAGGCATATCTGTTAAATAAAATAAAAATGTCATGAAATACAATAAAACGTTGACAAAAAAAATCCAATCCAGAAGAAATAAAATTAATATTTACTAAAAAAGTAAAAAGCGAGTCCACAGTCTGTATACTTACTTGAGCCTCGCAGGATCGATGTGCTTCAAATTATATTTTAAATGTTGATTGTAAGACATTTTGTTTTTAAAATTTTTGTCACACTGAAATAAATATGTATATATATAAATGTAGTCAAAACTACTAATAAAGTACGCTTTAGATAGAAATATGAACTATAAAAATTTTGGAATTTACAAAAAATATTAACATTTATTAATTTAAGTTCAGTTACATAAAAATATTAAATGATAGCCAGAAGTTGTAGCATATATTATATACATATTAGTTAATAATAATTTTATATAAGCTTGATTAAAAAGAAGATTAAACTCAGGCGTGAAATGCACACACAACGCACGTGTCTTGACAGTAGGACAATATGTAAATATACATGCGATGGGACAGAGTTCAATTTAAAAAAACATTATAATGTAATTTTTATATTATAGTCAAATGCATAGAACTACCATGTGGCAGTAAAGGCGCTGTCAACACGGTTGCGTGAAAGTGTAACAAACATCCTGCACATTCGTGACATTAGCAGGAAGTAGGATTACTTAGGAGGAGGTCGTACTTACAACATGACAATATAACTGCGCAGACGCATCGTGAGTTACCAAATGTACTTCCATCGCTTTTTTAAATAGAAACTTTTTATTACAACGCGGACATTCGAATTCCTTCTCGCCGTTGTGTATGCTAAAGAGAACAAAAGACTAATATAGTGGTGTTATTTATAAATATAACGACCAAGATTGCTGTCATCATTTCTTGTTATAGTAAGAATACTAAAAAAGAAACAACAGAAGTTGTTTCTTTTTTTAATAAACTAAATTTTCGCCGAAGATAAAACATGGTATATACTGTATACATATAAAATGTTTCCTTTAAATAATAAAAATCCTGTTCAATGGACTAAAAATTATATAATTAAATATTTATTTACGAGTATATGATTATTGGTGTAAAAAGAGAGGTAATTAAGAGGTTTGAAAGTTATTAGTGTACTAATAACTTTCATATATATATATATATATATATATATGTATACTTACAATAAGTGTGTTTTCAAAGATGTCTTATCTCTAAAACTTTTCCCGCACAATTCGCATTTTGGTCTTTCCGCATGATTTTTCTCATGATTTCTTAATTTTGCTAATGTACTGAAAAAAATAAAAAATCAAATTTCAATTAAATGACATAACTATTTAAAAGTGACTGTTATATGGCAGCAAAACGTGGGTATTACAGAAGAAGAATGAAAGAAAGAAGAATGCCGTGGAGATGCGATCTATCGTCGTAGCTTTTAGCGCCCCGTTGTTTCTGACTATCCCGCTAGGGATACAGCGGAAAGCAATAATAAACAATAATGAATCAGTATCTAAAACTCACGTGGCAACAAACCCGCACGAGCACGCGTGCCTGGGCGCGGGTCCGCCGTGCGCGCGCGCCACGTGGTCCGCACACAACGCCGCGCGTGACCAGGTGGCCTGGCACGCGGTGCAGCGCCATCTAGGGAACACACAGGTTTGAATACGCTATCTCAGGGTTATTTCCCGCACTTAGTATATATCATCTTACATAC